>NW_021963413.1:0-101477 GCF_901765095.1 Microcaecilia unicolor
CCTTGCCCCGCCCTGCCCGAGGTTGCCGCTGCTCCCCGCTCCCCCCTGCATTAAGAAATCAACTTTAGGCAGCCCCGGCCCCCTCCCTTCCTCTCTTTCTCCTCAGCTCCGCCTCTCGCCATCCTCCGCCCCGTGCCCCACCACCCCCTGAGGTCGTCGCCGCCACCCCCCTCCGTCTCAAACCGGGCCTGTGCAGCGCCTCTCACCTCTGTATGAAGGCGCTGCACGGGCAAGAACAGCTGATCGCCTCCTCCGAAGTCTCTGACGTCCTTCCTCTTGGGCCCGCCCTTGTCTGACGTAAGTAACCTACGTCAGACGAGGGCGGGCTCAGGAGGAAGGAGGGACGTCGGAGACTTCGGCGGAGGCGATCAGCTGTTCTTGCCCGTGCAGGGCCTTCATACAGAGGTGAGAGGCACTGCACGGGCCCAGTTTGAGACGGAGGGGGGCCCGGTGGAGGGGAGAAGCAGCGGCGACGACCTCAGGGGGGGTGGTGGGGCACGGGGGCGGAGGATGGTGGGAGGCGGAGCTGAGAGAGAAAAGAGGAAGAGGGGAAGGGAGGGGGCCGGGGCTGCCTAAAGTTGATTTCTTAATGCAGGGGGGAGCGGGAAGCAACGGCGACTCGGGCAGGGCGGGGGGCAAGGCCGTCCATAAAGGACGCTCCCGAGCGTTTTTGCCCCCTCCCGATCCTTTTGGATGTGAAATGCTGTAATTGTTCCAGATTAAATGTTAGCTGTTTCTACACATGAATGATTGTAGTTTTCACCTTGATTAATTTCCAAGAATGCTTTTGGTAGTCAACAGAGACCCTGTATGCGTACACATTATTCTTCAGAGGTTTTGTTTTAGGAAGACGTTTTTCCTCCTGCTTTAGCATTGTTTTATTAAAGTGCCGGGCAGCCCTATTGAGAGGTACAGACCTCTCGTTAGCTTTCCCGGAGTTTTCCAGCTTTAGGGCAAGCGGTAAACTTTGATGCATCTCATTTCAATAGGGTTTCTACACAATTTGCTCATCTGCATTCCGTTTTCATTTGCTGCTACTGCCGTCCGAAATTGGGCTTTAGTACATGCCAGGGTTAAAAACTTATTCGTTAAAGTGTGGTCTTGTGGTGAGGAAGCATTTAAACCAATTAAGAACGTTACCCAACTCCGAAGTATTCTAGGATGTATAATAATATTCCATGATCAACCATGTCGAAAGCACTGGACATGTCGAATTGTAGGAGAAGTATGTTGTTGCCTGTTGCTATAGCTTGTTTAAATTTAGTCAGGAGAGTAACTAGTACTGTTTCGGTGCTGTGGTTAGATCAAAACCTGATTGGGAGTCGTGAAGTATTGTAAATTATTTAAGTAGTTGGTGAGTTGTTTGGTTATCAGAGGAATGGATGCTACTGGGCGGTAGCTGGTTACTTGTACTTTTCTTAGCGTCTTTGGGTATAGGGGTGAGTAGAATATTTCCTTTATCCTTTGGGAAGAGTCCATTTTGTAGCATATAGTTCAAGTGCTTCGTGAAGTTTGATGAATTGTTGAGGAGCAAATTTATAAGGTTGTTAGGCCATATGTCTAACTTGCAGTGTGACTTGGCGAACCTTTTAAGGGTTTGGAAGATGGTATCGTCCGATAATGTGTCAACGTTGGTCCAGGTTCTGTCAGCTGGGTGTTCACCAGGGGTTGGGTCTAGGCAGTCGAGGAGTTTAATGTAGTCTGTGGTATTGACAGGTTTCGTGAGTCGTAACTTTACAATTTTCTCTTTGAAGTATTTCACAAGATTGTCAGCTGCTGGTGTGTCTGTGCTGTGTCGGTAGCAAGTGACCCCCCAAATTGTTTTGCCACCACTTTAGCACCTGAAGCATAATCAGCACCTTCCATAGGCTGCAGAGATACCCAATCCAGCATATTCCCCCTCTCTCTCAGCACCTCCCTCCACCCTCCATCTGGCACCTCCCCCAATCTTTTAACCCCTCCCCTTCAATCAATTCAGCATCTCTTCTTCTGCTTTTGTGTCCCCCCCCCTCCGACCTTGTTTCCCCTCTTCTGGTTGTCAGCAGCAGCTGAATCATATACCCTGCCTGCAACCTATGCACCTTCCGTCTACTATCCTACACTCTCTGATGCACACCCTGGTTCCATGAGGGGTGAAGAAGCTGAACGGACTGGAAGGAACTCGGGGGGGGGGGGCAGTGGGAGCAGAAGCTGAATGAGACTTGGAGAGGGAAGGGGAAGCAGAAACTGGATGTGACTTGGATGGGGGGAAGGGGAGCAGAAGCTGGAAGGGACTTGGTGGGGGGAAGGGGAAGGAACAGAGCAGAGACTGGATGGCACTGGGGAAAGGGAACAGAAGCTGGATGAGACTCCAGGGTGGAAGAAAGAGAGAGCAGAAGATTGATGGAACTTGGCGATTGAGCGAGAGAATGATGGGGGCAGAGTAGAGGGTACTGATAGGAATTTGGAAGGGATAGGTATGAATGTGGGTGGGAATATGATTGAAAATGCACAATGGGGTAAGTGAAAGGGAAGTCTTGTCTCACCAATTTGCTTCATTTCTTTGAAGGCGTAAAAAACATGTGGATAAAGGTGAGTCGGTTGATGTAGTGTACCTAGATTTTCAGAAACCTTTTGGTAACGTTTATTTATTTATTTAATTGCATTTGTATCCCACATTTTCCCACCTATTTGCGGGCTCAGTGTGGCTTACAATACATTGTAAATGATGGAAGTACAGTTTGTTACATTACGGTTAGGGTTACATAGTGAATAGTTGAGGAAGACAGAGTCAGATCAATCACCTTTGGGGCGTAGAAACTAAAGGATATGACGTTGGGGAATTACTACACTGATCGAATAATAGCAATATCAGACTCCTGAGCAAACTAAAGTGACTCTGGGCAAGTCACTTAACCCTCCATTGCCCCATGTAAGCCGCATTGAGCCTGCCATGAGTGGGAAAGTGTGGGGTACAAAAAAAAAAAAGAGTCATGGGATAGGAGGCAAGGTTCTGGTGTGGATTAGGAATTGGTTACTGAACAGAAAACAGAGGGTAGGGTTAAATGGTCATTTCTCTAATGGAGGAGGGTGAACAGTGGAGTGCCGCAGGGATCTGTACTGGGACCGGTGCTATTTAACATATTTATAAATGATATAGAAATTGGGACGATGAGTGAGGTGATCAAATTTGCAGATGATACAAAACTATTCAAGGTTGTTAAAACACGTGCAGACTGTGAAATATTGCAGTAAGACCTTAGGAAATTGGAAGACTGGGCATCCAAATGGCAGATGAAATTTAATGTGGACAAATGCAAGGTGATGCACATTGGAAACAATAATCTAAATCATAGTTACCTGATGTTAGGGTCCACCTTGGGGGTCAGCGCTCAAGAAAAAGATCTGGGTGTCATTGTAGATAATACGCTGAAATCTTCTGCTCAGTGTGCGGTGGCAGCCAAAAAAGCAAACAAGATGCTATGAATTATTAAGAAAAGATTGGTAAATAAGACCAAAAATACTATAATGCCTTTGTATCACTCCATGGTGCATCCGTACCTTGAGTATTGCGTTCAGTTCTGGTCACTGTATCTCAAAAAAGATATAGTGGAATTAGAAAAGGTTCAAAGAAGCGTGACCAAAATGATAAAGGGGATGTAACTCCTCTCGTATGAGTAAAGAGGTTAGAGCTCTTCAGCTTGGAAAAGAGACAGATGAGGGGAGATATGATTGAGGTCTACAAAATCCTGAGTGGTGTAGAATGAGTAGAAGTAAATCAATTTTTACTCGTTCCAAAAGTACAAAGACTAGGGGACACTCGAGGAAGTTACATGGAAATACTTTTAAAACAAATAGGAGGAAATATTTTTTCACTCAATAAATAGTTAAGCTATGGAACTCTTTGCTGGAGAATGTGGTAACAATGGTTAGTGCATCTGGGTTTAAAAAAGGTTGGGACAAATTCCTGAAGGCAAAGTCTATAGTCTGCTATTGAGACAGACATGGGAAGCAACTACTTGCCTTGGGATTTGTAATATGGAGTGTTGCCATGATTTGGGTTTCTGCCAAGTACTTGTGACCTGGCTTGGCCACCGTTTGGAAAACAGGATACTGGGCTAGATGGACCATTGGTCTGACCCAGTATGGCTACTCTCATGTTCTTATATGTTCTTATGTTATGGGATAATGTGGGGAAGTTGAGACATGGTGTGAGTAACCTGAAGGACTGGAAAACAAATGAGATGCCTTGAGAAAGGATGGGGTCATTGTGAAAGGGTATGAGAGAGAGGAGGAGACAGGTCTTGAAGGGGTTGAATGAAAGTGGATCTGGGAACATGAGTAATAAAATAGACTATCATTAAAAAAAAGTGGAAATGGATTTAAAAAGATGGTAAAGAAAAGACAATATTGGATGGGGTAGATTTTGAAAGACAGAGCGACCTGGAGACACGACAAAGAAGAGAGATAGGGATGGAGCTTGTGAGAGGATGAGAGGCAGTGGAGGGTAGATGAAGACTGAGAGGGTGAGTACAGAAGATGGAAATGGAGGACTAAGAGAGTGGGTGACAGAGGGGCATAGGAGACTGGGAAAGAAAAGAGAGGGGGCAATGGGAGATTTAAAACAAATAGGAGAAAGTTTTTCTTTACTCAGCGTGTAGTTAGACTCTGGAACTCGTTGCCGGAGAATGTAGTGACAATTAGAAAACTGCCCAGCCAACAAAGGTAGATTTCAAGGATTGGTGCGTGTCTGCATTGGGAAATGTACATTTTTTCTATTTTTGTATTTTGCAGAGTACAGGAGAAAAACATTTCTGTTATCTGTTTCTCTTTTACCAGTATTGCTCTGCTTATAGAGCAGGGGTGTAGCTAGGTGGGGCCACGGGGGCATGGGCCCCCACAGATTTAGCCCAGGCCCCCTCTATTGACCCTCCCCTGCCGCCAGGTACCTTTGCTGTGGGGATCCCCAACCCCCGCCAACCAAAGTCTTCTTCAGCGCCGGTCTACAGCGCATTCACTGATCTGTTTCTGTGAGTCCTGACTCCTGACATCCTGCGTGCACACGTGTAGGACGTCAGGACTGGAGTCAGGACTCACAGAAACAGATCAGCGAATGCGACGGAGACCGGTGCTGAAGAAGACTTCGGCTGGCGGGGGTTGGAGACCCCCTGCCAGCAAAGGTACCTGGCGAGGGTCATCGGTGGGTGGGGGGGTCGAAAGTGGCGGCAGGGTGGGCGGTGGGATAAACTGTGCCCTCCCCACCGAGGTCTGGCTATGCCCCTGTTATAGAGTCTGGCTTTCTTGGGGGTCTCCATTTCAGTTTTGTCTGCATGCTTTTTTTTTTGGTCCCCTATTTTGTATCAGAAGAAGGTTTGTCCATGTTCTGCATTTGTGATTGGAGGTGAAGAATTCTGCTAACATGAAGTCTGTGTTGGATATCAGGTCATCTACCTCATTTGGAATTAGTCCCACAATTGCTAGAGGGGAAAATCAATGTGTGATTCATTTTGTTATTTGGGGTTATATATTTATCTATTAGGATTTATTTACCACCATTTTTTAAGGAATTCACAAGAATAAGTCAAACATAAGCAATAGACAATTACAGCAGTAAAAATATTCAAACAACAATACAAAGTATAGCATAGTATGCTGCATTACAAAACCAACACAATAAAACATTTTAATAGTAAGCAAAGGCTTTAAGCAAAGATGGAACATATAGATAGATAAGATAGAGCAGGGGCGTAGACAGACACCCAATTTTGGGTGGGCCTGGGCTAAGATGGGTGGGCAGAAGAACCTCGCTCGTCCCACAGGTGATTTGGTCTCTCCTTCTCTCGCCTGCATGCCATAAGGTCTCTCAAACATCCCTCCTCTCCCGTATACCTTTTAAATATCAGATTTTCACCAGCAGTGAGCAGCAACTAATACACACTGCTCATGTTGGCCCCACAACCTTCCCTCTGATGCAACTTCCTGTTTCCGCCTAGGCAGAAATACATCAGAGGGAAGGCTGTGGGGCCGGTGCGAGCAGTATGTATGTCACTGCTCACTGCAGGCGAAGGTCTGCTACTTACAAGGTATGCAGGAGGGACACTTGTTGGGAGTTTTCGGCTGCTGGGGCTTGGGGATCCCTGCCAGCCACATCATAGGTATACTGCTACTGGGTGGGCCTTGGCCCACCCAAGCCCACCCTTGGCTACGCCACTGAGATAGAGTAACAGGAATAAGAAAATAAGGAACTAGTTAAGAGAGTTTCAAACGAGGTAGAAAGGTGCTTGAACATTATCTTGGCTAGGTAGGAGTGGATAAACATGTCCTGCTATAATATGTGCAGCCGGTGTCATTTACTTCTTCTGTTAAAGCCCTGGTTGAAGAGCCAAGCTGTCACCTGCTTCCTGAAGTAGAGATAGTCTTGTGCTATTTTTATTAGGATTTATTTACCGCCTTTTTGAAGGAATTCACTCAAGGCGGTGTACAGTAAGAATAGATCAAACGAGCAATAGGCAATTACAGCAGTAAAAATATTCAAGTAACAATACAAAGTATGGCATGGTAGACACTTACAATGTCAACACAATACGTAATAGAACATTATAATTGATAGTGAAGGGTAAGGCAAAGTTGGAACATAGATGGGTAAGAAAGTAGGAGAGTTAAAGTTGCACGATGGTTAATACTAGCTAGGAGTGGATAAACATGTCCTGCTGCAGTATGTGCAGCCCGAGTCACTCCTGTGTGTGTGTGTGAGATTAACAAGTTAGTTACTTCTTAAAGGTCTGGTTGAAGAGCCAAGGTTTCACTTGCTTCCTGAAGTAGAGATAGTCTTGTGTTAAGCGAATCCTTTCAGGGAGTGCATTCCACAGCGTGGGAGCTATTCCGGAGAAGGGATGCTTGCAGGTATCATATCGTATGATGTCCTTTGGAGAGGGTGTGGTTAGGGGAAACTCCTTGGGAGGACCTTAGTGACCTAGTGGGTGTAGAGGGAGATCCTGTTCTTCAAGTACTCTGGGTCATTTCCTTTAAGGGCCTTGAAGGTCAAACAGAGAGTTTTAAATTTGGCTCTGTATTTTACTGATAGCCAGTGAAATTTATACAAAAATGCTGTGAAGTGGTCACGTCACTTACAGCCCTTTTTAGTCAGACCAGTATAGAGTGCATTACAATAATCCAGTCTTGATGTTATCATGGCGTGCACAACTGAGACCAGGCTTGCCTTCTCAATGTAAGGAGTCATAAGTACATAAGTAATGCCACACTGGGAAAAGACCAAGGGTCCATCAAGCTCAGCATCCTGTCCACGACAGCAGCCAATCCAGGCCAAGGGCACCTGGCAAGCTTCGAAAGCACCTGCCAAGCTTCCCAGCTTCTATCAACTGCGTATTTGTCGCAGTTGATAGAAGCTGCTCTTGAAGGTTGCTTGGATTTGGGGGATCAGAGTAAGTGTTGAATTGAGCTGTATTCCAAGGTTCCTTACTTGTGATTTGAGGGAGAGTTCATATTTCCCAACGGAGATTTTGATGTCAGGTATGCAGTGGTGATCCTAGATAGACTGCCACACAGGGCGGATTGCTGCTACGACCCCCCCCCCCAGGTGCAGCGGCATCTGTCCCCCAGGGTGCAGCATGACACCCCCCCCCCCGGCACAATGAAACCCCCCCCGGAGCATCAAGCCCCCTCCCCCGGGGTGCATTCTTAGCTGCTGGGAGCAGCCGCATAGCATAGGCTCCACTGGCTCCCTGCTCCCTCTGCCCCGGAACAGGAAGTAACCTTGTGCAGTATTTATAGCACTTTTCATAGGTTCTGTATAGGTTCTGAGTGTCTTTTTGCAGGGTCTTGTGTTATTTTGTAAAGTGTGTGACCTTATTTGAAAGCAGGCCCTTGGCACCTAAAATAAAAATGCTCAAGACTAGTGGTCTCCACATCCTGTGGAGCAGTGGACTTCACTAATTTTGAAGTCAGTGCCACTTTGGTTCTAAATGAGCTGAAGGAGAGCATCCAAATAACTTCCCTTGTGAGGCTGCAATGCTGTTGACCAATGACATCCATTCCCATTTTCAAACTTTTCATTGGGGGCATCCTCACAGAGGTGAGCATTTCCAAATGCATTCGCTTTGTCTATTGAAAAATGTCTTGTTCTTTAAGCATGTGGCTCTTCCCTCTTCCCCTTTTCTATCGTGGGCTTGGTTAGAGAGGCTAATAGTAGCAGAAAAAAAAAAAACTACAGAAAGATGGTGGGGGCCATTGAGGTTTCCAGTGCCTCCTGGGCCTTGTATTGAAGAACACTCCTGTAGAGTCACCACCTAAACAAAACTCTGTCTGCTTTAAACAAATTGTCAGGCAGTGAGAGGAGCATGTGCGGTTCCTGAGGTGATAATCACAATTTGAATATTTTACGTATGGTGACTTGTAAGGGAGATAGCTTCCATGGTAGGAGAATATGAAGTTTTGATACAAAACTGGAGTTTCAGGGTCTATATTGAAATTCTGACCAATTCTGTAGAGACTCCAGACTCCCACACAGAAGAATTTGTTGAATGATGCTATCAACTGTAATGGGGGGTTTTACCACGTAGCTGAAACTGGCTGGAGGGGGAAAGGTTTCTTTATGCATAGAAGGCCATAGTGTCTTATATTACTAATTTAAAAGTGGGGGAAAGGAGGGATATGATGTGCCGAAATGTTACTTTGCCCCTCCCCCAACCTAGCTTGTTCCCCTGTTTTCACCTCAAATATTTCTGTCTAGAGATGTCAGTGCTTCACTACCAATAGTGGGCACCATACACAGCATATAGTAAACTACATGCTTCTACTACTACTATACTATTTAGCATTTCTATAGCGCTACAAAGCATACGCAGCGCTGCACAAACATAAAGAAAGACAGTCCCTGCTCAAAGAGCTTACAATCTAATAGACAAAAATAAAGTAAGCAAATCAAATCAATTAATGTGAACGGGAAGGAAGAGAGGAGGTAGGTGGAGGCGAGTGGTTACGAGTCAAAAGCAATGTTAAAGAGGTGGGCTTTCAGTCTAGATTTAAAGGTGGCCAAGGATGGGGCAAGACGTAGGGGCCCAGGAAGTTTATTCCAGGCGTAGGGTGCAGCGAGACAAAAGGCGCAAAGTCGGAGTTGACAGTAGTGGAGAAGGGAACAGATAAGAAGGATTTATCCATGGAGCGGAGTGCATGGGAAGGGGTGTAGGGATGGACGAGTGGAGAGATACTGGGGAGCAGCAGAGTGAGTACATTTATAGGTTAGTAGAAGAAGTTTGAACAGGATGCGAAAACGGATAGGGAGCCAGTGAAGGGTCTTGAGGAGGGGTAGTATGAGTAAAGCGACCCTGGCGGAAGATGAGACGGGCAGCAGAGTTTTGAACCGACTGGAGAGGGGAGAGGTGACTAAGTGGAAGGCCAGCAAGAAGCAGATTGCAGTAGTCTAAACGAGAGGTGACAAGGGTGTGGATGAGGGTTTTGGTAGAGTGCTCGGAAAGAAAGGGGCGGATTTTACGGATGTTGTAAAGAAAGAAACGACAGGTCTTGGCAATCTGCTGGATATGAGCAGAGAAGGAGAGAGAAGAGTCAAAGATGACCCCAAGGTTTCGAGCTGAGAGACAGGGAGAATGAGAGAGCCATCAACAGAAATAGAAAACGGGGGGAGCGGGGAGGTGGGTTTGGGGGGGAAAATGAGAAGCTTGGTTTTGGTCATATTTAATTTCAGGTGGCGTTGAGACAGCAATGTCAGACAAGCACGCTGAAACTTTGGTTTGGATGCAAGGTGAGATATCAGGGGTAGAAAGGTAGATTTGGGAGTCATCAGCATAGAGATGGTAGGAAAAGCCTTGGGATGAGATTAATGAACCAAGGGAAGAAGCTGTCACTGTACAGAGGAACCAATAAGAAATGTATATTGCTGAATCACACTCTCCTGGGGGAATTCTGCAGAAAACACTTGAAAATTCTGCATGTGTTATTTACATATTTTGTGTAGAAGTCTGTCATCATAAAGGCCTGGTCCTCCTTTCCCCGGATCCAACACTTTTCAGCTTTCTTCATGCTCAGGCTAGACGCCTGCCCAGTAGTCTCATTCCCCAACTTAGCTAGAAATCCATCCTTGGCTCGCTTGCTCTTCCCTCCTGGAGATTGATCCCCTAGTTTTTTTCTGCCCCACTCTAAAGGGTGGAAACTACCCAGATTAAATCTCCCTCTACCCATTCTCCAAGCAACACCCCCCCCCCCCCGGTTCTCTCTCCACCCTCTCTTTCTCAAACTCCCCTCAGCACTCGCATCCTCAGAGCTCTCTCAACCCTCCCCATACTCAGCCATAGCGCTTTCTCATAGTGTTCTGTCTCTCTCAAACCTCCCACCCCCTCTGATATACCCCCTATAGCCCTCTCTTAAAACCTCCCATTCCTGCACACATACATCCATAGTGCTCTCTCAAACCCTGCTTGACACACACAACCACAGCTCTCACAACCTCTAAGGCATTGGCTTCACCAAAGCTCTTTCTTACCCCCCCACCCCCCACATAACTTGTTCTCCAGAATCCTGCTGCAGTTCTCTCTTTGCCCCTGCCACATACTCTGAGTTTGCTCTATATCTAGCAGTGATTCAGTGGCTAAATGTATAGTTAAGCAATTTAATTCTATTTCAACACTCCAGTTCAGATTTCAGTCTCTGATCTGAAGTTCTGCTTCCAACAGCAACACACCAGTACTCCATTCCCTACCTCAACGTGCAAGTACCAATGCGGCTAACGAATCTGACAATTGGGCTGTCCTAGGAGAAAATAAAGGATAATTGGACTCTGTGGAAAAGAAGGTTCTTTAGTGGGGGATAAGAGGTAGGGGAGAGATCTTTCTACAGGAGGCAAAGGTTGTCTCACTCTAGGTTTGTCAAGACTCTTCTGCTCCACCAAGATGCTCTTACTATGCTGAGCCCATGACTGATGACCTATGGCAATGGAGTGGGTGCAGCAGCTGTCTGTAGTAATGTGCCACTCCCCTTCAGGAAACTGCTCCCAACCCACCTCCCTTGTGGCATGTGGCTAACCACATCCACCTTCCTTCCCGAATCAGGGCTCTGTGACTTACAAATGACTTCTCTCCTTTCCTGTCCCCTTTCCATAACCCCTGCTTCTTTGGCAGGGTTCAGACACAACCCAAGTTCTACATAGTGCTTCCAGGCTGAACATCTCACACAGTCCTGCCTCCCTCGCCCATTCTGTCCTCAGCTAGTCACTCATTGTCAGAACCTCCCCATCCACACATCCACTGTCCCAGTTCATTTCTCAGACGAGTTATACTGACAATAATGCAAACACTATTACAGATTTCTTTTTCAATACCAACCTTTCCTCATCTTTTGTTTTTAGCAGGAATGATGAATTTATTTGTCTATTAGACGGTTATATTCTGAATGGTCCAGTAATGGCCTTTTTTCTACTCATCAACAAAGGCCGTACTATGTTCTTATGGGTGCAATTCCAGATTAATGCACAAGCGATATTTGGGCTCTGATTAGGGGATTATGACTATTTAAAAACAGCCAGGGCTGTATTTTAATTTTTTTTTTTGTTACATTTGTACCCCAGCGCTTTCCCACTCATGGCAGGCTCAATGCAGCTTACATGGGGCAATGGAGGGTTAAGTGACTTGCCCAGAGTCACAAGGAGCTGCCTGTGCCTGAAGTGGGAATTGAACTCAGTTCCTCAGGACCAAAGTCCACCACCCTAACCACTAGGCCACTCCTCCACTCCAAAAGGTCAATTCATTTTGTTTGGTGCAGTAACAATCTATAATTCGCTCAAAATTGGATTCTGATTGGTCCATCAAAAATCTTCTCTGCAAATGATTAATGTAATCTACTCTGCAAATGATTAGCATAATCTACTCTGCATATTGATTAAGGCAAATGATTAGTGTAATCAACTCTGCAAATGATTAGTGCAAATGATTAGTATAATCTGCTCTGCAAATGATTAGTGCAAATGATTAATGTAATCTACTCTGCAAATGATTAGTGTAATCTACTCTGCAAGTGATTAGTGCAAATGATTAGCGTAACCTACTCCACAAATGATTAGTATAACCTACTCTGCAAATGATTAGTGAAATCTACAATGCAAATGATTAGTGTAATCTACTCTGCAAGTGATTAGTGCAAATGATTAGCATAACCTACTCCACAACTGATTAGTATAACCTACTCTGCAAATGGTTAGTGTAATCTACTCTGCAAATGATTAGTGCATTGCCTTCTCTCCTCTCTTAAGCACACTAAACTGTGACTGATATTTTAACAAAATCTAGTTGCCTTAGCCTGCAAAACTGAATTGATACAAATGTTCTGACTTGCACATTATAGGGTAAAAACAAGGGCTTGCATTTCGATTAAAAATGTTAATTGTGATTAATCACACATTTAAAGGTATTTTATATTCATTTATTTTCCATGGCAGCTCCTTGTAACTCTGGGCAGTCCTTAACCCTCCATTGCCTCAGGTACAAAATAAGTACATACATAAGATGTAAACTGCTTTGATTGTAGCCATAGCAAGGTGGTACATCAAATTTATCGTAAAAAAAAAAAAAAAACATACAACCCTGACAACTGCGTTCAGTGAATGCCTGCATCAAGGGTAAAGTAATATTTCAACTGGGAACATTGTGCAAAAATGTAATCAATTAAATCTGCAATCAGTTCCCAACTAGGGGGGTCTTTTACTAAGCTTAGCTTGACTTATCTGCAGCAGGGCCCATTTTATTCCTATGTGCCCTGCTGCAGATAACTTGAGCTAAGCTTTAATAAAAAGACCCCCTCGATATGGTACTCTTGCCTGCTCCTGTGGTATATGGAACACTTTTTCCATTAGAGATACATAGAGCTATACTGTTCAAAGTACTAGGTCAAGTACTTATGTAAAAGTAAAACAAAAACTGTATATTTTAATACTTAAGTAAAAGTGCAGTGAAAAACACATTAGAAAATGCACATAAGTGAAAGTAAAAAATGTATTGCCTAATATAATACTTTTTCGTTTTACCTCGAAAAGTACTACATCTACAATGAATGCAACTATTGTTAACATTTTTATGCCAACAACTCTACAATTCAATCCACTTTGCTTTTAGTAAAACTACATTTTTGAAAATGACTGTCACTCATGCGAGTACGCTTGTAAGTCATTAATTCAGCACAGCTATAAAAGTTCAACAACTGCACTAGCAAAAAGTGAATTATTCAGTCCTGATAAAATGTTCCTCTAAATCAGGCCAGGTTTTTTTTTTGTTGTTACATTTGTACCCCGCGCATTTCCCACTTATGGCAGGCTCAATGCGGCAGGCAATGGAGGGTTAAGTGACTTGCCCAGAGTCACAAGGAGCTGCCTGTGCTGGGAATCGAACTCAGTTCCTCAGGACCAAAGTCCACCACCCTAACCACTAGGCCACTCCTCCACTGTTGCTACTATTGGAGATTCTACATGGAATGTTGCTATTCCACTAGCAACATTCCATGTAGAAGTCGGCCCTTGCAGATCACCAATGTGGCCGCGCAGGCTTCTGCTTCTGTGAGTCTGACGTCCTGCACGTACGTGCAGGACGTCAGACTCACAGAAACAGAAGCCTGCGCAGCCTTCTACATGGAATATTGCTAGTGGAATAGCAACATTCCATGTAGAATCTCCAATAGTAGCAACATTCCATGTAGAATCTCCAATAGTATCTATTTTATTTTTGTTACATTTGCACCCCGCGCTTTCCCACTTATGGCAGGCTCAATGCGGCAGGCAATGGAGGGTTAAGTGACTTGCCCAGAGTCACAAGGAGCTGCCTGTGCTGGGAATCGAACTCAGTTCCTCAGTTCCCCAGGACCAAAGTCCACCACCCTAACCACTAGGCCACTCCTCCACTAATGTCTTCTGACTGGGTCTGTAGGTTTTGATCAAGGGAATCTCTGAAATACTTGACTTCTGTACAGCAAAGAGTATTTATCACTATTATTGTCATTATCATCGGCATTAGAAGTAGTGCTGTCGAATTCATCACTTGCATATTCATCTTCACCTTCATCATCATCGTCATGCTGTCCAGTTACAAAAAAAAGGTTTCACAACGCTGGAATCATTGTCTGTTGTTCCAATAATTTTCTGATAGTGATCTGTAGGCTTGATGAGTCTAGGTAATCTTCTGCTACATCTTGAACCTTGGCACCAGGCAGACAGCACACCTCCCTGGACCAAAATGTCTGGTCTACAGATGGGTGCCTCAGTACCCCTCAGAAGAGAATCACCAACAACGACTACCTTTGTTTCATGTTGGCCACTGATCCAGCGGCTTTAGGATTATTGATCATCGACTCCTCTTGTTCTTGATATGTTTTGAGCTCTTCTGCCTTCAGGGCTGCGAACCAATTCTTCAGTCCAGCCGAAGATGGAGTTGGGGAGTTGATTTATCAGGATCTGGTGACCTTTGTCCAGCTGTCCTCTTTCTGCACAAGATCTTCTCTCCCTTTGCTGGAGATCCCCCAATGTTGTCAACATGTATCTCCGGTTGAATTTCTGGTTGTCACAGATTCTTCTTAGTTTTGCCACCTCCTCTCTTAATCCCTAAATATGCCCATGACACACCCCCTTGCTATTTGGATGAACTGCAGCGTAGCACGTACAAATTCTGCTTTTTGAAAATCATGATTTGGATGTTCAGATGTATATTTTTTGGGCCATTTTGAGACATCTATCTGCTTTGAAAATGAGTGCCATAGAGGGGCATAATCGAACACGAACGCCCATCTCCATGGGTGTCTATCTCCGAGAACGGGTACGTGAAGGGGAGGGACAGACCATATTTTCAAAAAAAAAATGGGCATCCATCTTTTTTTTTTCGATAATACAGTTTGTGCCGGGCAAATGCATCGGATTTGTGCAGATTTGAGCTGGGCGGTTTCGTTTTTCAGCGATAATGCAAACCAAAGGCGCCCAGATCAAAAACGAACAAATCCAAGGCATTGGGTCGTGGGAGGGGCCAAGATTCGTAGTGCACTGGTCCCCCTCACATGCCAGGACACCAACTGGGCACCCTAGGGGGCACTTGTAACAATTAAAAAATAAAAGTTAACTACCTCTGAAGTCCATAGCTCCTTCCCTTGGCTGCTGAGCCCCCCAAATTCCCCCAAAACCCACTGCCCACAACTGTAGGGGGCAACCTAGATGTGGGTACACTGGGTTTTGGGGGCGGTTTGAGGGCTCCTCACCACAAGTGTACAGGTAAGGGGGTGGGGCCTGGGTCCACCTGGCTGACGTCCACTGCACCCACTAACAACTGCTCCAGGGACCTGCATACTGCTGTGATGGAGCTGGGTATGGCATTTGAGGCTGGCATACAGCTGGAAAAAAAAGTTGTTAAAGTTGTTTTTTTTTGTGGGAGGGGGTTAGTGACCACTGGGGGAGTCAGGGGTGGTCATCCCCGATTCCCTCCGGTGGTCATCTGGTCATTTAGGGCACTTTTTTGGGACTTGTTTGTGGAAAAAAAGGGTCCAAAAAAAGTGACCCGAATTCGCGCTAAAAACGCCTTTCTTTTTTCAATATCGGCCGAAGGCGCCCATTTCTCCTCGGCCGATAAACACGCCCCAGTACCGCCTTCACCACGCCTCAGACACGGCCCCATCAATTTTGCCCATTTCCGCGACAGATTGCAGTTGAAGACGCCCAAAATTGGCTTTTGATTATACCGATTTGGGCGCCCACGGGAGAAAGACGCCCATCTCCCAATTAGGGTCAAAATATGGGCGTCTTTCTATTTCGAAAATAAGGCTGATAGTGAACTACTGGTTAAGTACATTCAACCTATATTAATACTTTATCATATATTATTGCTATTTAACACAGGCCCTATTATAGTTAATATAGAGTTTAGTAAACCCAGCCCTAATTACTCGTCTTTTTGAAAATCCCAGTTTCATGATAGAAATACTGATACAGAAACTGTAAGGAAAATTGGGATTTGTTTTTGTATGCATTTTAGGATATTTGAGGGTGAAGGTGGGAAGGTTGTGAGCATTTGCTGAGGGATGTGTTAAAGTGGGTACTTATTTTATGGTGGTAATTGGTATGTTAAATATTTGGATTAATGGTACACTAGTCTGCTGTGGCATGTGAAAAGCAATCTATCAAACTCTTATTAAACTTGATGGTAGGGTATATCAGTGGCGTAGCCAAGGGTGGGCTTGGGTGGGCCCAGGCCCACCCACTTTGGGTTCAGGCCCACCCAGTAGCAGTATACCTATGATGTGGCTGGCAGGGATCCCCAAGCCCCACCAGCCGAAAACTCCCAACAAGTGTCCCTCCTGCATACCTTGTAAGTAGCAGACCTTCGCTGCAGTGAGCAGTGACATACATACTGCTCGCACCGGCCCCACAGCCTTCCCTCTGATGTATTTCTGCCTAGGCGGAAAACAGGAAGTTGCATCAGAGGGAAGGCTGTGGGGCCAACATGAGCAGTGTGTATTAGTTGCTGCTCACTGCTGGTGAAAATCTGATATTTAAAAGGTATACGGGAGAGGAGGGATGTTTGAGAGACCTTATGGCATGCAGGCGAGAGAAGGAGAGACCAAATCACCTGTGGGACGAGGCGAGGTTCTTCTGCCCACCCATCTTGGGCCCAGGCCCACCCAAAATTGGGTGTCTGGCTACGCCCCTGGGGTATATACTTTTTATTTTATTAGGATGTAACTCACGCCTTTTCACTGGAAGCTTGGTAGGTATTCCCTTGTCTCCAGCGGGCTCACAAAGGCCCTATTCACTTTATCATGTGAAACTTTACCACAGGACGCAGCAAACTGTGGTATCGCAGTACTGCATATCAGTGAATTGTACAGCAAATTTTCTTTTACATCACTGAGGATAGGAACATTGCATGTTCTGGTTCCAGTAATGCAGGTCTTGAAAAACCCATTACCACCATAAACTAACCTAACTACCCACTCACAAGCCCCCCTGCCTTCACACCTAAATATCCTAAAACAGATACAGGATGTGTCAGATCACAGCTGCATAATGGAGCCCAGTGCACGATCAAATTATGAAAAAGTTGAGGAAGCTGCCGTGTTGCCAGTAAGTAGGCACTATGGAGCCAGGCCCCTGGCTGTGCTAGTGAATGCTTTCTCCAGCAGAACATGGTCTCCTGGGAGGGAGGGAGGAATGCAGCAAACTGGCAAGCTGGGCAGTTCTCAGGCACTGGGGTAAGCCACACTGAACAGACAACTCTGGTTGGAAAATGTGGGGTACAAATGCAAAAATAAATAAATATTGGCTTTCCAGCACAGACTGGCTATTTTGTGGCTTCACAACATAAAATGCTCTCCAATACTGTGATGAATAGCGTACTCTCTTTTCAAAAATCAAATTTTTAACAAATGAAACCTCACGAGTCCAGGGTGCCTACAGAGATGGCCTCCCCTTTAGTGGACTCAACATCTCTGGTTTCATAGAAGCCTCCGAAACCAACCACAGAGTTAAAAACTCCCAACAGGGCTCTTATTGATTCAGACATTACAACAAAAAATTACTATAGAAAAACCATTACTGGAAGAACGTAAGAAAGTCTTTTTTTCAGATGAAGGTTTAGAAAGATCCTTAGAGGAATTCAATTCAAAGCTAGATAAATTTACGAAAGACCTTCAGATAAATAAACAAAAGAAACTATTATGGGATAAATATGATTACTCAGAAGGCTATATATACACTTGGATGTGGAGTCAAGATCCCAAACAGATGCCGTTTAAGCAATCAGGGGGACACCCGTCTTCAAGTTCATCTAGTGGTGAGGAAGATTCAGGTGAAAAACCAGGGGCGCTCAATGCCTGAGGGACAAGTCAAGGCAAAGGAATAGGCAGAAACCAGGGAAGATCCAAAGTGACATTCGAACAAGTCAAACCACGAGGGAGATGCCATCAGAGAGATGACTCCCTGTAATTTATTTATTGGATAAACAATTATCTCCAATACAGTTGCAAGTCCTGTCTAAAGGATTATCATTTGTTCCTTCCTATTGTCATGATCCGTTTCAAACACGAGTAGATTTGGCTACATTTATCAGAACTTTGCGTTTGCAACTTTATTTTTCAGATAGTGATGATACAAAATCAACTTTTTCTGGTATCCGACAGAAAAGCAAATGGTCCCCTCGAGGCCTGGTAGACCACGTGATTGATGTGTTTTACCGTCATGTTTTATGTGACATCAATATTTTAGAACACAAACACCATCATTATGCCAGAATCTCACCACTTCTGAATGAGAAGCTTTGCAAATTTTTTTAAATGATCCTGAACTTATTATACGGCGTGGAGATAAGGCGGTGCAGTGGTTCTTTTAAATAAACAGGACTACTTGAAAGAAACGCACCATCATTATCAAATGCATCAGTCTATCAAAAACTAATGATTGACCCTACAGATGTTCTTCTGTACCAAGTGTTGCATATCACATCAGAGGCACTCCAACAAGGGTTCTTGACTAAAAGTGAATTTAATTTTTAAAATCACAAGTGGGAAAAATACCAAATTTGTATTATTGCCAAAATACATAAGACCCTTATCCTGTCGCCAGGTCGTCCGATCATATCAGCCCGAGATTTTTTGTTGGAAAGAATTTGTAAGTACACAGATAGTTTTCTGGCACCTCTGGTTCCGGCTATTCCTTCTTACATAAAAGATACGACCTACTTTCTTACTAAAATTACAAATTTGCCACACATTCCAGAGCCTTGTAACACTCAATGTTCAGTCATTATATACAGCTATCCCTCAAAAGGAAGCGATAAAGTTTTGAAATAAGCTTTGAATCAACGTCAGAGACCTCTTACTGTACCAACCATGTTTCTGATTAAATTGGTTCTTTATAATAATCATTTTTTGTTTAATGATGATTTATATAGGCAACTTTCAGGTATTGCAATGGAGGCATCTTTTGCCCCATCAGTTGTGAATCTATTCATGGTGTATTTGGAAGAAAAAAATAATCTATAAACTTCCACTGTTTCAACATACTTTTTGCCGGTAGTGCTTCATTGACGATATTTTTATGATTTGGGGTGCAAGCCAACAGGATTTGAACCAGTTTACTGAAGCATTAAATGCTTATCATCTGACGATTACATTTCAACATGAGGTTCATCCAACTGAAATTAGTTTTTTTGATGTCAAAGTTATATATGAGAATGGGTGTCTTCAAACGGACATCTACACTAAAAACACGGACAGGAATACTCTGCTATTGTATGATAGTATGCATCCTGTACATACACGTAACAGTCTTCCTTATGCCCAATTTTTGTGCAACAGATGCATTTGTGATTCTCCTAATAAATACAACCTTAGTGAAAAACTAAAAGCAAGAGGATATCATAGGAAAATTATAAGAAATGACTACAAACGTGCCTTATTCAATCATCGGGATGTGTTACTGGAAGAGAAATCATATAGACCTCCAAGCACTGATATTGCGTGTGTATTACAGTATACTTCTTTATCCCCACAAATAGCAAAAAGCATCAGGACCAACTGGAATATTTTACCCGCACACAAAGTATTCGCACAAAGGAGATGCTTGATAGCTTATTCAAGACAAGCTAATTTAGCAGATACACCATCAGGCTTATTTTCGAAAGAGACCTTTTCTCCCTATTGGGAGTTTTTAACTCTGTGGTTGGTTTCGGAGGCTTCTATGAAACCAGTGATGTTGATTCCAGTAAAGGGAAGGCTACCTCTGTAGGCACCCTGGACTCGTGAGGCTTCATGTATATACAATTTGCAGGACAAGGAGTTGCTGTTGAAAAAGCCAGATTCAAGGTGGCATGGAGGGCATAATCAAACGGGGTGCCAAGTTTGCCTGGGGCCGTCCTCACAGGATGGCTCCGTAAAGGGGCAGGGAAACCCGTTCTATCAAAATAATATGGGCGTCCATAGTTCGTTTTGATACTATGGTCGGGGACGCCCAAATCTCAACATTTAGGTTGACCTTAGAGATGGTCGTCCTTAGAGATGGTCGTTCCTGGTTTTCGGCGATAATGGAAACCGAGGACGCCCATCTCAGAAACGACCAAATCCAAGCCATTTGGTTATGGGAGGAGCCAGCATTCATAGTGCACTGGTCCCCCTCACATGCCAGGACACTAACCGGGCACCCTAGGGGGCACTGCAGTGGACTTCACAAATTGCTCCCAGGTGCATAGCTCCCTTACCTTGGGTGCTGAGCCCCCCAAACCCACTCCCCACAACTGTACA
Organism: Microcaecilia unicolor; assembly: GCF_901765095.1. Taxonomy (NCBI): domain Eukaryota; kingdom Metazoa; phylum Chordata; class Amphibia; order Gymnophiona; family Siphonopidae; genus Microcaecilia; species Microcaecilia unicolor. The sequence goes on from NW_021963413.1 coordinate 20,266, forward strand.
ACACTACCATAGCCCGGTGAAGGGGGGCACCTAGATGTGGGTACAGTGGGTTTGTGGTGGGTTTTGAAGGGCTCACATTTACCACCACAAGTGTAACAGGTAGGAGAAGTATAGGCCTGGGTCCACCTACCTGAAGTGCACTGCACCCACTAAAACTGCTCCAGGGACCTGCATACTGCTGTCAGGGAGCTGGGTATGACATTTGAGGCTGGCAAAAAATATTTTTTAAGGTTTTTTTTTAGGGTGGGAGGGGGTTAGTGACCACTCGGGGAGTAAGGGGAGGTCAACCCTGATTCCCTCCGGTGGTCATCTGATCAGTTTGGGCACTTTTTTGAGGCTTGGTCGCAAGAAAAAATGGACTAAGTAAAGTCGGCCAAGTGCTCGTCAGGGACGCCCTTCTTTTTTCCATTATCAGTCGAGGACGCCCATGTGTTAGGCATGCAACAGTCACACCTTTGCTACGCTTCTGATACGCCCCTGTGAAATTTGGTCGTCCCCGCGACGGAAAGCAGTTGAGGACGCCCAAAATCGGCTTTCGATTATGCCGATTTGGGCGACCCTGGGAGAAGGACGCCCATCTCCTGATTTGTGTCGAAAGATGGGCACCCTTCTCTTTCGAAAATAAGCCTGATAGTTTGTGATAACCATAAGAATGAAATTTTTGGAGATCTATCGAATATCACCCTGCGAAAAAGAACAGAATTTAAAGAGGCTCTGGCAATCTGCTGTAAAGAAAATATCAGATACCACTGGTTGTTTCCCTTTGGGCTGATGGTGCCTAATTGGGGGGAGGGGGCATAACACGTTTACTGCAGTGGCGGAGTTATGGCAGATGCTGCAGAAGGAGGGGATAGTAGGCCCTGGAGTAGGAGGTGCACACATCACTGTGTCACAGAATATTAGCTAAATACCGCTAGCAAAAAGTGGGAAACTCCCAGGTGTCATCTTGACATACTTCTGTCGGTAGTGCAAAGGAACCATCAGAGGATTCAGCAGTGAGGCCATGATTCTGCTGGAGCCGGAAAAGCAAGTGGCTGCTACTGTCGGGAGGCATCATGTGATCTTTCTGCAACTTGGATTTATTGCTGTGGTGCTGGTTAAATCTGCTCAAAAACCTCTTAACATCTGGGGCGGCCATAATCCCTCTCAGTGATTACCAAAGTGCAAACTGCCTGCAACCTCCCGACTGGTCGCCACTGCAATCCCAATGGGAGATTGCAGGCAGTTTGCAATTTGGTAATCACTGAGAGGGATTATGGCCACACCTGATGTCAAGAGGGTTTCGAGTGGATTTTCACTGTGATGAACCACTATATTGTGAGCAACTTTTCTAGTATTTAATGTTGCTTGATTGACCCCAGAGGCAGGCGTTGATTTACCCTGAAACATGGCCCATCTCGGGTCATTAATAAAGAGTACTAGTTCCATTCTTGAGAACCCTTTGTGCTTCTTTCTGGACTGAACCCCACTATTTACTCTTCTCTGTTGAGAATATTGATCATCTAACCCTACTCTCTGTTTTCTATCTTTTAACCAGTTTTTAATTCACAATAGGACACTGCTTCCTATCTTGGGTCTTTTTAATTTTCTCAGGATTCATTCATGAGGTACTTTATCAAATGCCTTCTGGAATGGAGGAGTGGCCTAGTGGTTAGGGTGGTGGACTCTGGTCCTGAGGAACTGAGTTCAATTCCCACTTCAGGCACAGGCAGCTCCTTGTGACTCTGGGCAAGTCACTTAACCCTCCATTGTCCCATGTAAACCGCATTGAGCCTGCCATGAGTGGGAAAGCGCAGGGTACAAATGTAACAAAAAAAAAAAATCCAGAAACACTTTCAGGGGAATTTTTGAAAGAGAAGGGCAGGCCGCCCAAATCGGCATAATTGAAAACCGATTTTTTGGGCGCCCTCAACTGCTTTCCGTCCCGAGGATGACCAAAGTTCAAGGGGGCGTGTCAGCACCATACCGAAGGCAGGACTGGGGCGTGATTAAGAGATGGGCGTCCTCGGCCGATAATGGAAAAAAGAAGGGCGTACCTGACGAGCACTTGGCTGACTTAGTCCATTTTTTCTTGCGATCAAGCCTCAAAAGATGCCCAAACTGATCAGATGACCACCGGAGGGAATCGGGGGTGGCCTCCCCTTACTCCCCCAGTGGTTCCAACCCCCTCCCACCCAAAAAAAATTTTTTTTTAAACATTTTTTGCCAGCCTTTAATGTCATACCCAGCTCCATCACAGCAGTATGCATGTCCCTGAAGCAGTTTTTAGTGGGTGCAGTGCACGTCAGGCAGGCGGACCCAGGCCCACCCCCCCCCTACCTGTTACAATTGCGGTGGTAAATGTGAGCCCTTCAAAACCCACCCTACACCCACTGTACCCCCATCTAGGTGCCCCCTTCACCCCTTAGGGCTATGGTAGTGGTGTACAGTTGTGGGGAGTGGGTTTTGGGGGGGGGTTGGGGGGCTCAGCACCCAAGTTAAGGGAGCTATGTACCTGGGAGCAATTTGTGAAGTCCACTGCAGTGCCCCCTAGGGTGCCCGGTTGGTGTCCTGGCATGTCAGGGGGACCAGTGCACTACGAATGCTGGCTCCTCCCACACCCAAAAGGCTTAGATTTGATCGTTTTTGAGATGGGTATCCTTGGTTTCCATTATGGCTGAAAACCGGGGACGACCATCTCAACATTTAGGTCGACCATCTCTAAGGTCGGCCTAAATGTTGAGATTTGGGCATCCCCAACCGTATTATTGAAACGAAAGAGGGACGCCCATCTTGTTTCAATAATACGAGTTTCCCCGCCCCTTGACCGGGACGTCCTTAGAGATAGGCGCCCTTAGAGATGGGCGTCCCCGTTCGATTATGCCCCTCCACATCAACCAGCTCACCTTTATTCACATGTTTATTCACCCCTTCAAAGAAATGTAGCATATTGGTGAGTCAAGACTTCCCTTGGCTAAATGTATATTTGCTTTGTCTCATTAATCCATGCTTATGTATATGTTCAGTAATTTTGTTCTTTGCAATAGTCTCTACCATTCTGTCCAACACTGACGTCATACTCACTGGTCTACAATTTCCTGAGTCACCTCTGAAGCGCTTTTTAAAAATTGGTGTTACATTTGCCACCCTTCAATCTTCTAGTACCTTGCTTGCAAGTTCATTTTTTAGTTGAATGAGTGCTCTGGGATGTATACCAACCCGTCCAGGTGATTTGCTACTCTTTAGTTTGTAGATTTACCCTATTACATCTTCCAGGTTTACATAGATTTGTTTCAGTACCTATGATGTATCACCATTAAATACCACTTCTAGCATAGGTATCTTTCCCTACATCTCCCTCAGTAAAGACCACAGCAAAGAATTAACTGAATCTCTCCACTATGGCTTTGCCCTCTCTGAGTACCCCTTGTACCCCTCAATCATCTAGCGGTCCAACTGATTCTTTTACTAGCTTCTTGCTTCTAATATACCTAAAAAAGTTTTTATTATATGTTTTTGCTTCCATGGCAAGCTTCTTTTCAAAGTCTCTTTGCCTTCCTTATCAGCGCTTTACATTTGACTTGCCATTCCTTATGCTGTTTCCTATTATCTAAAGTCAGATCATTTTTTCATTTTCTTATAGTGCTAATAGCCTTCTCCTCCTCACTTTTTATCCACCCTGGCTGTCATTTTGCCTTCCTTCTGCCTTTTTTTTTAATGTGCAGAATATCTCTGGTTTGGGCTTCCTGGATGATTTTATTGAACCGCAGAAACAAAAGGGGTTCGAAGCTTCCACAAAAGTTCAACAAAAAAGGAAAAAAGTGGAAAAGCACAACTTCAAGAGATCAATCCGAGACAAGGGGTGAGATGCTCCAGGAAAGCTTTATTAGGGACCCTACACGGTCCGTGTTTCGGCTTTTAAAAAAGCCTTCATCAGGGGTCGATCTGTTGGTACGAGGCAGTACACTTTATTCTATTCAGAGACGACATTTCATGCGCTCCATTGTCAATCAGTATATATTTTGTGCATCCACTGATCGACCCCTGATGAAGGCTTTTTTAAAAGCCGAAACACGGACCGTGTAGGGTCCCTAATAAAGCTTTCCTGGAGCATCTCACCCCTTGTCTCGGATTGATCTCTTGAAGTTGTGCTTTTCCACTTTTTTCCTTTTTTGATTTTATTGAACAACATCCACATCTGATATAAATTTTTGACCTTTGCAAATAAGTCCTCTAAGTTTTCTTTGACCATGTTCTTCATTTTATCATAGTCTCGTTCTTGAAAGTTAAATGCTAACAGATTTCCTATATGTATTTACTTCAAGTGATCAGAAATCCTACCTGGGGTAACTAATGCGGAAAGAGGTTATGCGACAGTGAGACATGAAAAAAAAAAGTCAAGTTACTATGAAGAGCACAGCAGGAGACATCCATTAGGATCTGTGGAATAAACAAGGCTGAAGAGGTCCCACATGACAGGGACAAGTGGAAAAGTATACGCATGTCAATGTTGCTTCTTTAAAACTTCTAGAACACTGGTTCTCAACCCAATCCTTGTGACACATTCAGCCAGTCAGGTTTCAGGATTACATTACATTACATAAATATTATATCCTGTAATTGTCTATTGCTTATGTTTGACTTATTCTTGCTGTACACTGCCTTGAGTGAATTCTTTCAAAAAGGCAATAAATAAATAAATTCTGCAATAGCCTTTACAGTTCAGTGTGGATAACACTCAAAGGCCCAGATGCACAAAAGGTAACGAGCCCACAACTTGCGTTTTAAACTGGTTCCAGCCAGTTTAAAACGCAAGTAGTTCACCCCGGGCATGCACTAAGGGCATTTTCCCTGCCACGGTAGCAGGCAACGAAAATGGAATGCAAATGTTTGAAAAGCTATTATAATGAGCTGCAGTACCGTTGCAGCCCATTATAATCAGATGCATTACCATTTTTCCGATTCCCTTACCATAGGAACCCTAACGAGATGTCTGACCTCTTGTTAGGGCTCCTGTGAGTGAGGGAATCGGAAAGGAAAAGGGCCCCCAAAAAAGGTAAAAAAGAAAAAGAAAAAAGCAGTGAGCGCATGTGAGGGGCGTCCTTTAAGGACGTACTCTCCCTGCGCTTCTGAGAGACTTTTTTTTTTTTTTGCAGTTTTTTGTTCTGCCGGCGCTCGTGTTTTTTTTTCCCCTTCTTGAGAGTCTTCGCCGCGCCACTTACCCCTCCACAGTGAAATTTTTCTATTTTCCTGGTTGTCGGAGAATCGGGACGTCCCTTTAGATTAGGCTCCTCTTCCTGGTCTCTTCAGCCAATCAGAGCGCGTTTTGCTGACAACAGCCAGCTAAGCCCACTTTGATTGGCTGAAGAGACCAGGAAGAGGAGCCTAATCTAAAGGGACGTCCCGATTCTCCGACTCAGGTACCGAAGGACTAGAGAATGCAAGTGAGCTACAACGAGTAGCTCATTTGCATTCCCTATCGTTGATGCATTCCCGTTCCCTACCGATTCGCTATGGAATCGGTAGGGAACGGGAATTACCAATGTCTTTCATGCATCTGGGCCAAAGAATGCCAGTCCAGAACAATTTGTTATATTTTATGATTAATTTTTTTTTTATCCAAGTCAATCCACATATTTCTTCAATAGAAAAGTTTTAATTTGCTTCAGAAAACTACGATAATCCCTTTGGGGCCACACAACAGAAGAAAGAGAGTTCTAAACAGAGGTGACCTAACAAGGCAGAGATGATGATAACTGTCTAAAAAATGTAATTACAGATAGAAAACTTAATATGAATTGGCCCCGTAAAAGCTGTTTGTCCAAAAGTGCACAAACATTAGATAAAAGGGACAAAAAAACAGAGAGAGATTGAGAAACTAACATTAAGTTTAAAATTAGCCCTTACCATAATCCAGTGCACTTTTTCTAGTGAAAAAGGTGCTGGTACTCAAATGCTAGGCCACCCTTCAGGGGTGGGGGTAATCACTGAGGGACCCTCCCCACAATAGCCAGGCCCCCTGCAACCAGTCACAGAACCTATGACAAGGCAGAATTGGTGTGTAGAGTCTGAGTTCTTTCATTAAAACTTGGGGTCCATGGGTCAATTTTAGCAGACAATGGAAAAGGTGCTGGTACTCAGTACCCCCTCAAAAAAAGCACTGCCGTAATCAGTAGCCAATTCAATAAAGACTTCTTAAAATTAAAAAAAAATAAAATAAAATAAGGCTTAACTGAATCAACAGCCTTCAAAGAATACAAATGTGGGGTACAAATGTAACAAATAAATAAAATTATTCTTATGGCCAGATTTTAGACCGTCTGCAATTTTTTCACAATAGAATTAATACAACCTACATACACTACATTACAGTAACCAAACTTTGAAAGTAATAGACTGAACTACAAGCTTAAAAGATGACAATTGAAAATATTTCTGCAATCTTTTAGTTTTCTTAATAGAAAAAAGGAACTCTTGACTATCTTATTTACCTGATTATGCATAGTGAGTTGACTATAAGGGGCATAATCGAACGGAAATGTCTATCTCCATGGGCGTTTATCTCCGAGAATGGGTCCATGAAGGGGCGGACCGAACCGTATTTTCGAAAAACATGGACGTTTATCTTTTTTTGAGCTGGGCGTTTTTGTTTTTCAGCGATAATGGAAAATGAAAGCGCCCAGCTCAAAAACAAATAACTCCAAGACATTATTCATGGGAGGGGCCAGGATTCGTAGTGCACTGGTCCCCCTCACATGCCAGGACACCAACCGGGCACCCTAGGGGGCACTTTTACAAAAAAAATAAAAGGTAAAACAGCTCCCAGGTGCATAGCACCCCTCCCTTGTGTGTTGAGCCCCCCAAATCCCCCTCAAAACCCACTGCCCACAAGTCTACACCATTACTATAGCCCTAAGGGGTGAAGGGGGGCAGTTTGGAGGGCTCCCATTTACCAGCACAAGTGTAACAGGTGGGGGGGGATGGGCCTGGGTCCACCTGCCTGAAGTCCACTGCACCCCCTAATAACTGCTCCAGTGACCTGCATACTGCTGCCAGGGAGGTGGGTATGACATTTGAGGGTGAAAATAAACAGTTGTGAAACGGCATATTTTGTGGTGGGAGGGGGTGACCACTGGGGGAGTCAGGGGAGGTCATCCCCGATTCCCTCCAGTGGTCATCTGGTCATTTAGGGCACTTTTTGGGGGCTTATTCGTGGAAAAACAGGGTCCAGGAAAAGTGCCCTAAATTCTCGCTAAAAACGCATATTTTGTTTCCATTATCGGCGAAAGGCACCCATCTCTGATCGGCAGATAACCACGCCCCAGTTCCGCCTTCACCACGCCTTCGACACGCCCCCATCAACTTTGTCTGCATCCGCGACGGAGTGCAGTTGAAAACGTCCAAATTCGGATTTTGATTATACCGCTTTATTCGTTTTTGTGAGATAAACGTCTATCTCCCGATTTGGGTCACAATATAGGCGTTTTTCTATTTTGATTATAAGCAGGTATTTACCTCAACGCCCAGAATATGAGTGGAAAATTCAAAATTTAAATCCATTATTTCTAATAGTAAATCACTCTTTTCCCATAATATCCTTAACAGGACCTAATCATAACATTTTTGTTTTTTCCTGATTAAGCTTTAGACGAAAACTCAATGCCCAATATTCAATAGTCTTAATATATAATTGAATTTTCTGAATATTTTCTAGGGACAAATATAGTAATAGCATAAATAAAAGAGGGTAGCTGTAGACTATCAAGTATTTTTCCCAAAGGTTGCAAAAGAAGATTAAATAGAGTAGGCGAAAGGGGGGAACCTATGGGACTCCACAGACAGATGTCCAGATTTCCGATACATCCTCCTGGTTCTTACTCTATAACTTATATTCTCCAAGAACCCCCTAAACCAATTTAACACTACCCCTCTTACACCAAAACTATCCATCAGATACAGTAATACTCATGATCAACAAGGTCAAATGCGCTTGATAAATCAAGAAGGTAGTGGATGCAAATTTATTTCATGCATATTCATTTTGGATATCCTGAAAACCCGATTGGCTGGGTGTGTCCCAGAGACTGGATTGAGAACTCCTATTCTGGATAATTGAAGCTGTAGACGTTTCTCTGTGTGGGCTGTGTCAGATGTCACCCATATGTGAGGATCTTCTATCCCGCTTGTCCTCGGAGACAAATATATGCAGTGCTAGAAATGGGAGATATCTAGATCCTTAGGATCAACATACTGACATTTACTGATGTCCATCCTCTAATCAGAGCATATATGAACCCGACTTTAAATTAACACTGATTGTTTTTCAGAAAAGAACAAATAATTTGGGGTCTTGATCCAAGAGGGGGCGGCGAAAATAAGGACCCAGACCATACTCAAAACCTTTGCTCATGATCCTTCCTCAAGAATATCTAGGATACAGGGTGAAAACTGTGAGCTCTCTCCTCAAAATACAAAGTGAAAATTGGGAAATGTAGGATTGTGTTCTAAGGGTTTATAGACAATAAAACAGTGTAAATATTCCTGGGGGTCACACCCCACATTACTTTGTACTCTAAAAGTACAGTAAGAAACGGTGGTGGAGGGAGTGAAGGACTTCATAGAGCACTCCCTTTCTCCACTCACAGCACTGGGGAACATGGTCTGTTAAGAAGTATAGGGAATGAAGCACTGACATCCTGTCTCTACTTCCCCATGCACAGCACGAGGACAGTAGCACCGACACTCCATCCTTGCCTCCTTATACATAGAGGGAGCGGGTTCTGCCAGGGGAATGGGGAAAACAGCACTGATGTCCTTCCTTGCCTCCCTGCACACGGGAACAAAGTCTGTAAGACTAGAGAGCGACAGCACAGACACCCCTTTCCTGCCTACATAAAGTTCACAGGGACAGGGTATGCAGGAGGAAAGGACACAATACTGACACCCTTTTCCTGATCCCCACACGCAGCACTAGAAGCAGGATCTGCAGGCGGGATGGGAAAACTCACCATCGATACCTCAGTCCCTGCCTTCTATGTACAGTACATGGGGACGAGGTCTGTAAGAAGGAGGACACAGCTCTGACATCTATCTCTGCCTCTCCACACACAGCACATGGAGATAGACTGCAAGAAGGACACTGACACCCCATCCCTGCCTGCCTATGCCTAGCACTTGGGGACAAGGTCTATAGAAAGGGCAGGAGTCATAGCACAGAAATTCCACCACCCATCCCCAGAAGCTGCAGGGGAGGGGGACACAGCATCTACACCCTGTCTCTGCCTTCATGCACACAGTGGACTTAATGATCACATTTTAATTGGCTAAGTTCGAGGCTATCACTGAAAATTCTCACTACGTTACTCCTAGTAGGATATTTGTATCCTCATTTTCCCCCTCGGATAAAATGCCAGGTAGATACAAGCCCTTCACTGGCCTGAGGGACTCCACTGTGGTATATCCCAGTCAGACTGGCACCCCAGTGGGACCGCAGCGCCTAAGCTCAGACACATGGCAGGACTCTCAGAGAACATTTTGCTGAACTATACAAACATGGTCTGTACAATGTTTCCTATTAGACAGGGCAGATAAAGTTGGATAGATGGACACCAGGTCAACTCTATGGTATTCTGTGGTATAGATATTCCTTACTAGCCATAAGCTTCCAGTACATATGGAACTTTAATCTCATAAATGCTCAAATCCCGCTTCCAAAAAACTCATAAGAACATAAGAGTAGCCATACTGGGTTAGACCAATGGTCCATCTAGCCCAGTATCCTCTTTTCCAAATAGTGGCCAAGCCAGGTCATAAGTACCTGGCAGAAACCCAAATCATGTCAACACTCCATACTACAAATCCCAGGGCAAGCAGTTGCTTCCCATGTCTGTCTCAATAGCAGACTATGGCCTTTTCCTCCAGGAATTTGTCCAAACCTGTTACCACATCTTCCGGCAAAGAGTTCCACAGCTTAACTATTTGTCGAGTGAAAAAATATTTCCTCCTATTTGTTTTAAAAGTATTTGCAATCACCCAGAAAACACTGCATAGCTGATCCGAGCCTTAAAGATGCACCCTTCTTACTTTCCCCCTTTTCTCACTCCCATTTTTCACATTGTAACCCAATTTACACTTTTTCTTTCCTCCCACAACTATCCCCTTCCCGCTGTCCCTGTGACGCTCTACCCATGGGACTGCTCAGAGAAATCTTTTATACATTTTTCCTCCACACCTCTCAGATACACTTCCCCAGAGAAAACACCAGTGTGAAGCCTCCAGAGATCATTATGGCATGCAGCTTTACCTCAAGGGTCTAAAAAAGTTCAGTTTCCCAGAAACAAGTAAGAAAGGTGAGGTGATGATTCCTACCTGATGAACTGTGCCCTGCCAGAACCCCCAAGCACCATGGGCTGCCTGATACCATCTCCACCTGATCCCTTGGCTCTGCCATCAGGACTTCTCCATCAGCCCGAATGTCACTTTCTGTATGTCAAACACATATATACCACTCAGTCCCATCCTTCACAACAGGGAACAAGGAGGTTCCTCATTCCTGTTAGCAGTCTGCATTGGCTGTCATGCTGTGATTGACAGGCAGAAAGCACCGTAACAAAGCTCCCACCTCATGCAGGGTCCAACTCCAGATTTCTGTGGTTTCTTTTTCTTGTGTTTTTTTTTTTCTTGTTCATGCTGAAAATGCCTGCCTAAGTCTGTTCTATTTTGGTACCCAAAACAACCCTTGGCAGTGCCTGCAGAAAGCCCATTGCTACTGCTCAAAATGTGACAAACCTTTGCCATGTCACCAATTAATCAGGTTTCTCCAGGCCTCAAAGCTCCGGACATATATCTAGACCAAGGTTTCTAAGCTCAGTCCTAGGGGCACACCCAGCAGTCAGGTTTTCAGGATATCCACAATGATCGATTCTGTTCAATATATTTGTGAGTGACATTGCCGAAGGGTTAGAAAGTAAAGTTTGCCTTTTTGCAGGACGATACTAAGATCTGTAACAGAGTGGACACCGGGGAGGGAGTGGAAAACATGAAAAAGGATCTGCGGAAACTAGAAGAATGGTCTAAGGCTTGGCAATTAAAATTCAATGCAAAGAAATGCACTTAGGGAGTAGAAATCCACGGGAGAAGTATGTGTTAGGCGGGGAGAGTCTGATAGTTACGAACAGGGAGAGGGATCTTGGGGTGATAGTATCTGAGGATCTGAAGGCGACGAAACAGTGTGACAAGGCGGTGGCCGTAGCCAGAAGGTTGCTAGGCTGTATAGAGAGAGGTGTGACCAGCAGAAGAAAGGAGGTGTTGATGCCCCTGTATAAGTCGTTGGTGAGGCCCCACCTGGAGTATTGTGTTCAGTTCTGGAGGCCGTATCTTGCTAAGGCTGTAAAAAAAAATGGAAGCTGTGCAAAGAAAAGCTACGAGAATGGTATGGGATTTGCGTTACAAGACGTATGAGGAGAGACTTGCGGACCTGAACATGTATACCCTGGAGGAAAGGAGAAACAGGGGTGATATGATACAGATGTTCAAATATTTGAAAGGTATTAATCCGCAAACGAACCTTTTCTGGAGATGGGAGGGCGGTAGAACGAGAGGACATGATATGAGAGTGAAGGGGGGCAGACTCAAGAAAAATGTCAAGAAGTATTTTTTCACAGAGAGAGTGGTAGATACTTGGAATGCCCTCCCGCGGGAGGTGGTGGAGATGAAAACGGTAGCGGAATTCAAGCATGCGTGGGATAAACATAAAGGAATCCTGTGCAGAAGGAATAGATCCTCAGAAGCTTAGCCGAGATTGGGAGGCGGGGCTGGTGCTTGGGTGGTGGGGCTAGTTCTGGGCAAGACTTCTACGGTCTGTGTCCTGAAAATGGCAGATACAAATCAAGGTAAGGTATACATAAGAAGTAGCACATATGAGTTTATCTTGTTGGGCAGACTAGATGGACCGTGCAGGTCTTTTTCTGCTGTCATCTACTATGTTACTATGTAATATGCATGAGACAGATCTGAATACAATGGAAGTAGTACATGCACATTTATCTCAGGCGTATTCACTGTGGATATCCTGAAAATCTGACTGGCTTGGAGTGTCCTGAGGACATGCTTGAGAACCCCTGACCTAGACTGCTGAACTGAGCTTTGGAGGGTGTGTGTGCCTGGATCAGTGATCTCACCTATGCAACACTGGTGTTCAGCAGGTTCCAGCCAATCACAAAGCAGTCAACACAATTGTCATTCAAAAACAAACACATCCAAACTGATTACAAAGTACCAACCGCTGAAAGAAGAAATGCTTTCTCTTCTAGCTTACCATTTGCAAATTAAATGTGCTATGCAATTAAAAGTTATTTTGCAAAATTCAACATTTTTTTTTTACCACCAATAATAAACCAATACAACCAAAATGGTAAGCCATTTTAAGAGTGATGTGATAATAATTGGGCTGGTGTTAGGAAGTGGCAAACAAGGCAACTGCCCTGGGCCCCCATTCCTAAAGAATGTAAAGTAAAACATGGATATTTCATTGGCTGATGCACCAGTGAGACAGTGAATATCATTGATGACATCACTGGCACACAAAATGGCTTTATGCATGCAAGTTTCACAGTCTATGAAGGTGTTCCATGCATCCTGATGGAGCATCTCACAGCCCACAGAAATGCAGTTCAGGATGAAGACGGTTGTTTAAACAGTAAGCATTAAACCAAGACTTAAAAAATGATGGTCAGCTGTGAAACACCTGTCTTAAAAATACATTAATTTATTTAGTATCAGGTTATTTTTTTAATTAGGCCCAATGCCTACTGAGTTTGGGCTCCTGATTTGTTGCTGACATTATCCCTATAGGGGCCCTTTTACTAAGCCACGTAAGCGTCTACGCACGCTAAAATGGAGTTTCCGCCCGACTACCACGTGGCTCTTGCGGTAATTTCATTTTTGGCACACGTCCGACACGCGCGTCTGAAAAATATTTTTTTATTTTCGGGTGCATGTAACAGACACGCGCTAAGTGGTATTTGGCGTGCCTAGGTCATTACTGCCCGGTTACCGCTAGGTCAATGGCTGGCGGTAAGGTCTCAGACCCAAAATGGACATACGGCATTGATTTTGCCACATGTCCATTTTCGGCAAAAAAAGAGGCCTTTTTTACAGGCGCGCTAAAAAATAGATCGGCACACGCCCAAAACCCGCGCCTTTTTCAGCGTGCCTTTATAAAAAGGAACCCTCGGTCTCTACAATTAGAGAAAAAGGCTCGGGGTAGCTGTTTTACTCATCTGCGTACATGACTCTCCCGTGGCCAATGAATAATGGGACACTGTGAGCTAGGAGTACAGGAGGCACATTTCAAACAACCTTCACGGGCACTTGTGGGTGTCATCTGCATTTTCAAAAGGAAAGAAGTTTGTACTTTCTAGTTTTTAAACGTGCCGTGTGTAATAAATACATGTGATCACTTGCCCTGGCTTTATCTGTGGTAGATATTTGCTGGAAAATGCCATCTGTGCACACAATCCTCCAGGAATGCTTCTTTTTTAATGCAGCTAAATGTGCTTCATTCATATTGGATGAATAATGCAAATGCTAGGAAGGTAGTGGGGTTGATCCAGGGCCATTGTCCTGATGCCGCATGTGCTGAAACATGGCAATATTGGCTTAGGTCCTGAGACAGCTTTAATATAGAACAATTCAAGAAAGGTTTCATGTGAGAGATTTTATAAGAATATAAAAATACTGTATTGATACGAATAATAAAATGTCTCTATGAAGTATTTTCAAAATATACCATACTTAAGGATCTGATGAATTACTGAGCGAGTCACTGGGCTGTGATCCTGGTGTGAAACAAGTCACTGCAGAGGCTTCAGTATGGCAATAAGTTAAATTTTCACATATGATAGAAGTTGCATGAATGTCATTAGCGCTGGGTTTGTAATGAGATTTGCTAAATGTGCATGCAGCATGCAAGAATGAGTGGTCACATGGTGGGAGAGCATTTTCAGGTTGCTATTAGCATGTGGGGAAAAGGTTTTTTATTTGCACTTATTTATCGCTCTGACTTCCTTGTAGAGCCCATTGCAGACTCCATTACTCCGCATCTTGAAATTGTTTCTCTTCGAATCACTAGCAAACTCTCATCAGGCTTCCTCACCTGCATCCTATTGTACAGACCGCCAAACAACTGGAATGACGCACAGCCCATTTTTGCAGATTTCGTTTCTAACACGTGTTTGTCCAACCCCAATATACTCATTCTAGGAGACATAAATCTGCATCTTGAGAACTGCCTATCTACTCACACGCGAGATTGCTTGGACTTTCTCCACTCCTGGGACTTCGTCTGCTGGAATCATCAGGCAACCCACTCAAAAGGACATACACTTGACCTCCTCTCGCTCAAGACTGCTGATACACATTCCTTGCAATTAACCAAAGTTCATTGGTCAGCTATCCCTTGGTCGGACCATTTTAAGCTCACATGTACCTTATTATGGCAGGTTAAAGGTTCATATCATACCAAACCCCAGTCATCTTACAGCACAAGAGGTTTCATTGATCCCAAGGTATTCTGGCAGACCATCTATGAGACAGCATGGCCAGAGCCGGTGGATTCCGAGAACTTCCTCTTACACTGGGATGACCGATGTGGAAGAGTACTGGATGCCCATAGCACCCATCGGAGCAAGGACCAGAAAGCGGGCCGCCGCTGCCCCTTGGTTTAACGATGACCTTAAGAAACTAAAAACCATTAACAGAAGACTTGAACGGGCATGGAGAAAGTGTCAGGACACTCATCATCTCACTGCATGGAAGCAATCGCAGAGAATGTACAAATATGCACTTAGGCGAGCTAGAAAATTTTACTACAAAACCAAGATTGGGCCGGACTACAAAGACACGAAAAAACTATTCCATTTTGTCCACAAATTATTAGATACCACTACGCTCACATCATCCAGTACAGACGTCCCATCTGCTGCTAGCTTGGCCAAATATTTCAAGGAAAAATTTGAAACATTACAGAGTTCCTTACCTCTGAAAAATTCTAGCGTAAGTGATTTCATCAATCGCCTGGATCCGGGTCCAGTAGAACACCCAGCTGACTGCTCTTTCTCAGACTTCAAACCACTTTCCGTGGATTCAGTCAAGCAAGAGCTCCACAGATTCTCCAGGAAGTTTTACAAACTAGATATTTGCCCGACTTACTTGCTCCAATGTGCTCCTAATTGCTTCCTTGCAGATTTAACACTTCATATTAACTATATGCTAGGCAGTGTAAAGTTCCCGGAGAATTACGGAAATATCTTACTCACCCCGATTCCAAAGGATGCAAAGAAAAAATGCGACAATCTTACCAACTATCGGCCGATTGCTGCTATCCCGCTCTTCGTGAAATTAATGGAGAGCATGGTGAATAAGCAGCTCAATGAGTGCCTGGACAAGTTCAATATTTTGCATGATTCGCAGACGGGATTCCATCCACTTCATAGCACTGAGTCCGTGCTCGTCACACTCCTGACCAACTTAAGCAGGAAATAGCAGTCGGGAAGAGCATTCTACTATTGCAATTGGACATGTCCAGCGCTTTTGACATGGTGAACCATCGCATCTTACTACAGTTACTCGATTACTTTGGCGCCAGTGGAAACGTATTAGCATGGTTGAAAGGTTTCTTAACATCAAGAACCTATCAAGTGCACTCCAGCTCAAGCTTATCTCCTATCTGGAAGGCAGCCAGCGGTGTGCCACAGGGCTCCCCACTTTCACCGACTCTCTTCAACATCATGCTGGTCCCTCTGGCCACTGCCCTATCCAAACTTGGTCTTAACCCATTTATTTATGCTGATGACATCACTATCTCTATTCCTTTTAAAGCAGACCTTAGCGAGATCCATGAGGAACTACGACTTGGATTACACACCATGCTCGATTGGGCCAACTCCTTTCAGTTCAAGCTCAATACTGAGAAAACCCATTGCCTCATTCTTTCCTACCCTTATAACAAATACGCACCGCAAGCCTTAATTACTACAACTACTACTACTTAACATTTCTAGGGTTACGCAGCGCTGTACAATTTAAACGAGGAAGGACAGTCCCTGCTCAAAAGAGCTTACAATCTAAAGGACAGGTAAGCAGTCAGTCTAAAGGACAAGTAAGCAGTCAATCAAATGGGGGAGTGTAGCTTACCCTCCCAATCTCTGAATCCCTGAAAATCCTAGGAATGACAGTCGATCGAAACTTAACGTTGGAGCAACATACGACTTCTACCGTCAGAAGCATGTTCTTCACTCTTTGGAAACTTAAACGCATAAAACCATATTTTCCTAGAGACGTCTTTCGCACTTTAGTGCAATCACTGGTCATTAGCCATCTTGATTATTGCAATGGCATCTACTCAGGGTGCAAAGATGTGCTTCTGAAAAAACTACAGACAGCTCAGAATACGGCTGCCAGGCTCATTTATGGTGCATCTAGATTTGAAAGTACAAGGCCTTTGCGAGAGAAACTGCACTGGCTTCCTGTCAAAGACCGTATCACTTTTAAAATTTGCGCTCTGGTACATAAAATCATCTATGGTGAAAAACTCCCACAGATCCTCACGAACATACTTAAACCTCCATTACCCAGTATATAATGGACTTAAATACAAAAGCACCTATGCATCAACTTTCTCCTACTCTAGCGCTCATCTCTGGGATGAACTGCCTAAACTGGTGAAACTTACTACTGATCACCCTACTTTCAAAAAGCGCCTCAAGACCTTTCTATTTGGCAAAGCCTACGCATCACTCCCGCCAGGCATCTCTACCTTCTGATCTGTCTTACCCCGGTGTCACAT
Source organism: Microcaecilia unicolor (assembly GCF_901765095.1). Lineage (NCBI taxonomy): Eukaryota > Metazoa > Chordata > Amphibia > Gymnophiona > Siphonopidae > Microcaecilia > Microcaecilia unicolor. The sequence continues at coordinate 37,091 of NW_021963413.1, forward strand.
TACTCACCGCTGCTCTCTCTTTTACTTTACCTGGCTTTGCCTTTTCCCCATTATACTTCTAGGACATTAATTGTTTGACCCCTGACATGCTGTGTTTTTATGTAGATTGTTGTAAGCCACATTGGGCCTGCCCATGGGTGGGAAATTGTGGGATATAAATGCTGTAAATAAAAAAATAAAATTTGCATAAATCACTCTGAAAATTGCCCTCACCAAGATAGATAACCAAATAATACATAAATCTTACCTCACAATAACTAACGAAATTGAGGAAGGCAGGTATTTGTTAGCTGAGCAAACCAACAGCTGAACTGAGGAGTCAGGCTCGGTTCTAAAAACCAAAACAGAGCCACAGACAAACTACTTACACAGAAAAATATAGGGGCCTGATGCATTAAATCAGTGAACCAAAATCAGTCTTTTGGTATCTCCCTTTTGTTCTCCTCTCTCTCTCTGCCCTCTCATTCCTGCTCCTTTTAAACTATTCACATTTTCTTCAGTTTCTCTTTTGTTTTCTTTCTTCATACTTTTCTCCCTCTGGTGACTCACTTGGGTACAATGAAGCCCAGATGCGGATGGTGGTGGAGGAAACTGGGCTGCACAGCCACAGACTGACTTTCTTTTCATTCTCTCTCTCTGTTCCTCTCCCCCCCCCCCCCCCCCCCCCCCCCCGGAACGACTTCATTATTACTTTTTGTTAGACAATACAATAGTTTATGATTTTCATGTCTCTGGCTTTTCTTTTTGGTTCAACTTCTTTTTTGACCTTCCTTTGACCTTGTCTCTATTCTACTTTTCATTTTGTGTCTCTCTGTCGTCTTCCTTCCTTTTTCTTTTCTGTTTCAGGGACTGATGATCAAATTCTCCATGCTGTTCTGAACAGCGCTGAAAAATTAGTGTCGGAACAGCGTGGGAAATTAAAGCCCCAATGATCAAAACTTATAGCATGCAAATTTATGAGCGCTATTAGTTTTGATCATGGCTGAACCTGACCTGTCAAAATGGAGATCCCACCTAACTACCCCCCAAACAAGTTTCCCTGGTGGCCCATTGGCATTCTTCCCCCCCCCCCCCCCCCCCCCCAGACACAAGGAGCTGGAGGCCTGGTAATATACTATCAGCTCGTTCCATCTGATGCACCCTAGTGGAAGCAGCCATGGTTCTAAGGCTGCTTCTGCTGATTCTGCAAAGGCATTGTGTTAGCTTAGTGTAGCGCCCAGATGAGTTTGATATCTCCTTAGCCTTCCTTACATAAAGTTGCCAAAAGCTTTATAAGTGGAATAATATAACCCCAATAGAGAAATATGGGCCTTGGTGTTGAAGGAGCATGAGTTCAGGTCTCCCACTAAGGTATCTGAAGATTAAACATAGCCCCCATTGACCATTTAGCTACCAGCCAGAAAAAAAGGCCAACCAGACACCACAGGGAGGTCAAGACATATGTATTTAAAACAGTCAAGCTCCTAAAGAAAAATGGGGGAAAGTTTTCAATGTGGCGCTCTCCATATAACTTTATAGAGACAAAGTGGTAGTGTCTGTATGAGTGCCGCCACTGAATGTATAATATATAACTTTAGGTGGATGATCTGTATGAAGTTATAACAGGTATTTGTGTGTCGTTACATAGAAGGCAGCTGAATATTGCCACTATCTGTATAAGTATTTATAGCACCTCCAGCCATCTTCAAATCCTGCCCAATTTGAACTGTATAAAATATTGGTTGTATACAGTGCAATTTCTATAACTGGATGCCTCCATTTCAGTGTTTTGAGGGCACAGTAGGAGCCCGTTCTATAAAGAAGCCTAGGCACCCAAGTTGCCTCATAAAATAATAGTGTAACTGGTAGAAATATGTCAACATTGAGGTGCTAGTCCAAAAATCAGATCTAAAGGTTTTGCAAGAAAATGGTTCGACAAGGTCTATCGTGTAATATCTAGATATCTGCTTGCTTATAATTCGTATTCTCTACCTTGTTATGGCTACACTGGTAATTGTGTATCTAAGAACCTCAGTTTGGGGGATTAAGCATACCAATTGCTTACGGTTATTGCTTAATTAAACAATTTGTGCCAGAAGCAAGAACATTTTTAACAATCCATCTTAGCAGTCATACAATCCTTGATCAGTCGGCATGTTAGCACAGCATCAGTAAGAGGTATGAATTGTTCAAAATGTTCTTGCTCCTAGCACAAATTGTTAACAGCAAAAACATTTGGTTGAATTGAGAGTAATTTAACATATTTTCATCCAGGGGGTATCCTTGAAAAAACCGTTTGATGGTGAAACATGGCTCATGTAGGAGCAACATCCCTCTGAAGCAGACATTACCTTTGCTGAAAAAGCTAAGTAAATTAGTATTATATTAATTGTAAAAGCAAACCACACTCATACCTTTACTCACAGAAAATGTATACCAAGTGTTTTCCTGTTATTATATATTGCCCCTTTTTGTCTCCCTTGTTTCCTTCCAATGTTTCAGTGCTTTTTCCATGATTATACTCCTTAACGATACTTTAACTTTGACTCAAATAACTCATCTCAATGTAATCCATAACCAAGTTGTAACAAATTGTATTTCCACGATTCATAATGTATTGTAAGCCACACTGAGCCCGCAAAAAGGTGGGAAAATGTGAGATACAAATGCAATAAATAAATAAACAAACAAAGATAAAGAAAAAATGAGATAGTATAAAAACTCTTTATTGAACGTAAGAGCAACTTTAGCGGACCAGTGACGAGCCGGGGTTTAATTAAGCAATAACCGTAAGCAACTGGTATGCTTAATCCCCCAAACTGAGGTCTACTACTACTACTATTTAGCATTTCTATAGCACTACAAGGCATACGCAGCGCTGCACAAACATAGAAGAAAGACAGTCCCTGCTCAAAGAGCTTACAATCTAATAGACAAAAAATAAATAAAGTAACCAAATCAAATCAATTAATGTGAACGGGAAGGAAGAGAGGAGGGTAGGTGGAGGCGAGTGGTTACAAGTGGTTACGAGTCAAAAGCAATGTTAAAGAGGTGGGCTTTCAGTCTAGATTTAAAGGTGGCCAAGGATGGGGCAAGACGTAGGGGCTCAGGAAGTTTATTCCAGGCGTAGGGTGCAGCGAGACAGAAGGCGCGAAGTCTGGAGTTGGCAATAGTGGAGAAGGGCAATACAGACAGAGAGGGCACTACAGTATACAAACAGACAAATCCAAAGAAAAAAGCAACACTGGGCCTTCAGAACTAGGACAACAGGAGTACTTTATTGATCAATGACCCGACACGGGCCGTGTGAATGATGGTTAGAACAGAACGCTTGCGTGACAGCATCATTACGTCATCGACTTCTTGGCGCGTTTTTTCATTTTAAATATATAGGACAGGATATCTGTGTGTTCCTTTTCGGTTTTTCAACCTTTTTGCTATAGAGAACTAATCCTTAATCGGAGTTAGCGCTTTTCAGCGCTTTCCGGCGCAACGACACAAGATTAACGAGAACACAGGAGAAATCACTTCTGCCGAAGCTAACACTATCAGCGTTTTTTTCGCCATTACAAACGATCGCAGATAATTTTCCAGTGGCTTAAGGCAATCGTGCCTTGTCATCTGCACGCTATTGCGTCAACATATCAACCCCTGAAGCAGGCGCCTTTGTTAGCGCCGAAACACGGCCCGTGTCGGGTCATTGATCAATAAAGTACTCCTGTTGTCCTAGTTCTGAAGGCCCAGTGTTGCTTTTTTCTTTGGAATAGTGGAGAAGGGAACAGATAAGAAGGATTTATCCATGGAGCGGAGTGCACGGGAAGGGGTGTAGGGAAGGACGAGTGTGGAGAGATACTGGGGAGCAGCAGAGTGAGTACATTTATAGGTTAATAGAAGAAGTTTGAACAGGATGCGAAAACGGATAGGGAGCCAGTGAAGGGACTTGAGGAGAGGGGTAGTATGAGTAAAGCGACCCTGGCGGAAGATGAGACGGGCAGCAGAGTTTTGAACCGACTGGAGAGGGGAGAGGTGACTAAGTGGGAGGCCAGCAAGAAGCAGATTGCAGTAGTCTAAACGAGAGGTGACAAGGGTGTGGATGAGGGTTTTGGTAGAGTGCTCGGAAAGAAAGGGGCGGATTTTACGGATGTTGTAAAGAAGGAACGACAGGTCTTGGCAATCTGCTGGATATGAGCAGAGAAGGAGAGAGAAGAGTCAAAAATGACCCCAAGGTTTCGAGCTGAGGAGACAGGGAGAATGAGAGAGCCATCAACAGAAACAGAAAACGGGGGGAGCGGGGAGGTGGGTTTGGGGGGAAAAATGAGAAGCTCGGTTTTGGTCATGTTTAATTTCAGGTGGCGTTGAGACATCCAGACAGCAATGTCAGACAAGCACGCTGAAACTTTGGTTTGGATGCAAGGTGAGATATCAGGGGTAGAAAGGTAGATTTGGGAGTCATCAGCATAGAGATGGTAGGAAAAGCCATGGGATGAGATTAATGAAGCAAGGGAAGAAGTGTAGATAGAAAAGAGGAGGGGACCGAGAACAGAACCCTGAGGTACGCCGACAGGCAGAGGGATAGAAGTAGAAGAGGATCCACCAGAGTGAACACTAAAGGTGCGGAGGGAGAGGTAGGAAGAGAACCAGGAAAGGACAGAGCCCTGGAATCCAAGTGAGGACAGGGTATCAAGACGTATGCTGTGATCGACAGTGTCAAAAGCAGTGGAAAGATCAAGAAGAATGAGGATGGAATATTGACCTCTGGATTTAGCCAGTAATAGGTCATTGGAGACTTTAGTAAACGCAGTTTCGATTGAGTGGAGAGGGCGAAAACCAGATTGTAGTGGGTCAAGAATAGCATGTGAGGAGAGAAAATCAAGGCAGCGGCGGTGAACAGCACGCTCAAGTAATTTGGAGAGAAAAGGAAGGAGGGAGATGGGTCGGTAATTAGAGGGACAAGTAGGGTCGAGTGAAGGCTTCTTAAGGAGAGGTGTGACCAGGGGTGTGCTGGTAAATTTTTAACAACAGGCTCTTTCTCCGGACATAGCCAGCTCTGCAGTTGGAAGGGCCAGGGGTGGCCGGGGGGGGGGGGGGGGGGGGGAGAGCAACACTTGCCTCTCTCTCCTCCCTCCCTTCGTGCGGGCACGCTAGGCATACCTTTGCTGGCAGCTCCCAATGTCTTGCTCTGAGCAGCATGCTGGAACTTCTCTCACATGCTCGAGAAGTCTCAGCCTGATGCCAAGAGCTGGAAACAAGGAGCGGGGAGCAGCAGTAGTCTATTTACTTGGCTGGCAGGGCTCAGCATCCCCACCAGCAAAGTAAAAGAGAATTCAGCAGGAGGCCCAAGCCCACATTTTGGGAGCCAGTTGTTAAAGTAGCCATGGAGGGCCTTACTTTAACAACCGGCTCCCAAAATACTTAAAAACTTAACAACCGGCTCTTGCGAGCCTGTGAGCGCCTGCTCCAGCACACCACTGGGTGTGACCACAGCATGTTTAAAGGCAGCAGGGACAGTCGCAGTGGAAAGTGAGAGATTGAGAATGTGACAGATAAAAGGAATAAGAGCAGGAGAGATGGCAAGAAGGTGGGTGGGAATGGGATCAGAGGAACAGGTGGTACATTTTGATGAAGAAAGGAGAAGTGTAGTTTCCTCAATAGTAACTTCAGGAAAGGAGGAAAGGGAATGAGGGGAAGGAGAGAGAGGGGAACGGACTAGTGGAGGGAGAGGTGGTGAGGTAGAGAAAGCAAGGTTTATCTTTTGAACCTTGTTGTGAAAGAATTCAGCAAGGGTCTAAGGAGATAATGAAGGGGGAGTTGGGGGAGGGGGCACCTTGAGGAGAGAGTTCAATGTGGTGAAGAGAAGTCAAGGATTAGAGCCAAGAGAGTTGGTCAGTTGGATATAATAATCCTGTTTGGCACGTAAAAGAGCAGATTGGAGGGAGGTCAGCATGAACTTAGTGTAAGAAATCAGCAAGGGCCCGAGATTTCCGCCAGAGACGTTCGGCGGAGCGGGTACAGGAACGTAGGTAGCGGATATTAGAAGTCAGCCAAGGTTGGGGTTTTGTACGCCTTACAGGGCGGGTCATCAAAGGTGCAAGAGTGTCTAAGGCAGAGGATAGATTATTGTTGTAAGAAGAAACAGCCTCGTTGACAGACGTGGATGGTACCACAGTAGAGAGGAGGTTTGAAACATGGGAGGATAGAGATGAAGGGTCAATATCGTGAAGATTCCTAGATAAATTAGATAAGATAGGACGGGACTGGGAGGGAGGAGATTTAAGTGTGAAAGTTATAAGATGGTGATCAGAGGAGGGAAGATCAGAGGCAAGGAAACTAGAAGGTGAACAGTTGGAGGAGAAGATGAGATCAAGACAGTGACCATTTTGATGAGTGGGGGAGGTGGAGCATAGTTGGAGATTAAAGGAGGACGTTAAAGCGAGTAACTTGGAAATATAAGAGTTGGAAGGATCATTAGCAGGAATATTAAAGTCACCAAGGATGAGAGAGGGGGAGGAAGGATCATGGAAGAAGGCAAGCCAGGCGTCAAAGTCACTGAGAAAGGATGAAAGGGACTTATCAGGGGGACAATAAATGACCGCTATTCGAAGAGGCAGAGGAGAGAAAAGGCGGATAGAGTGGACTTCAAAGGAGGAAAAACAGTGAGATTGAGGTGGAAGAAGGGGTTGAAATCTGGAGGAGGGAGAGAGAAGTAATCCAACACCGCCCCCACGGCCAGCAGGGCGAGGAGTATGTGAAAATAGATAACCGCCATGGCACAGGGCTGCGACTGAAGCAGAGTCATCAGGGCAGAGCCAGGTTTCTGTTATGGCAAGCAGATGGAGGTGACGCGAGATAAAGAGGTCCTGGATATAGGCGAGTTTGTTACAGATAGAGCGGGCATTCCATAGGGCGCAAGAGAAGGGCAGAGAAGAGGAGGGGAGTAGAGAAATAGAGATGAGGTTAGAGAGGTCGCGGTGAGATCTGTAGAGTTGGGATAATAGTTGGTGAGGGGGGCCAGGATTTGGATTGATGTCACCAGCTGATAGTAAGAGAAGGAGTAAAAGAGAGCGGAGGAGAGTAGGAGAGGTGTGGCCACGAAGGCGTCGAAGGCGAGAGGTATTTAGGTGGAATGGGGAAGGCAAAATGGACGGAAGAAAGAGGCGGAGATTAAAAGCCAAGAGGGAGGAAGAGGGTAAGAGAGAAGGTGAGGTGATGAAGTCGATGGATGGGCAGTGAGTTCCTGTAGCGGAGAGAGGTAGGGGGTGAGGGAAAAGATTAGGAAGGGACAGGGCTAGGAAGAGAATGTGAATAGGGGCCATAAATGACTGAGGTACTTTAGCAACTGGGAAGAAGATTAGATGTAAAGAGAAAAATGCCCCGGTGCGCGGCACCTAGAGCGGAGGCCCTGAGTGGATTGGAGTGGACCTGGGTGTCACCCCGGAGAAGGCTGTAAGGATATGCAGATGAGCTGCAAGTCCTCCACAGCACCTGAAAGGCAGACGGTGGTAGAGCTGGGCACCTCTCAGCTGAGGAAAGGCTTACCAGGGGTTAGGCCGAAGCCAGCATTCCTCCCCCTGAGGGTCGCCTGATCCTTAGATAAACAATTACCAGTGTAGCCATAACAAAGCAAGCTGATATTTAGATATTACACGATAGAACATTTAGGTGCCAGCATTTCTGCCAGCCGTAGAGCTGGCGTACGTGCGAGCATCTAAATGTGGCAGATACCCAGGTAAGTTATAGTATTCTGTAATTTACGAGTGTAAATGAAAACACCACCTGCTTGCCCTTGCGTCTACCCTTTGCCAATGCATGCTCCCCTAGATTCTATATATCGCATCCAAATTTCTCTGCCCAACTTTGTGTGTGCACACGCAAATAAATTGACCCATGAGCTCGGAAACATCAATAACTGGGTGCTAACAACCTACCACTGATGTTAATTGCGCATCTCGATGTGTGGTATTCTACAAAGAATGGTGCCCAATTTTGATCACATGTATCTGAAAAGGCGGCATGGCCAGGGGTGCGTCGAGGACATTTCAAAAAGTTGCATGCGGATTTATAGAACTTGCTCAAAGCATGCCTAAGTTGGACGCTAGCATTTACACCTGCTTTTAGTGCCGCATCTGCATGAACGCTATTCTATATAGAGTGCACTCCCATTATAGACTAGCACTTAGTCAAGTTTTTGCTGCCATTTCTTGAATTTCCTGCACTATGTAAGTTAAGCCAGTATTTCCAGAATAGTGCTTAGGCAAAATGTTTGCATTTACACACGTATGTGCACAGATATGCACATATATCATTATTCTTAACATTCACTTGTTTAACATGCATAAATGTAGGCACTTAGGTTATAGACCTGTGTTATACAGCTGAAATTTATACATTTACCTCTGGATTCTATATATGGCACTCTGAGTTGCATGTATAAAGTTACGTGCCCAATTTGCATGCACAACTTAATTGAATAACAAGCCAATCAGCGCCGATAATTGGCCAACAAGCAATTATTGGCACTGTTTGACAATAATTAGAATTTACGCATGCATCTTTTTAGACATATTCTATAAAGAAGTGCCTGTAAATTCTAGTGCACGGACCCAAAAAGAGGGCATGGCCAAGACAGGAGCATAGGTGGGTCATGGGTGATCCTGCAGTTTATGTGCGTGGTTACAGAATTAGGTGACCTGCGCCTAATTTACATGCAGGGATTTAAACCAGGTTTTCACTGGTGTAAGTGGTCACGCCTAAATGTAGTCACAGTTCCCACTTATAGAATATCGCTAAGCACTATTTTTTCAGCGCCAATTTTTTGGGTGCCATTTATAGAAACTAGTCCTTAATGGGCCACAAACCTGAAAGCAACCCACTTATCTAATTGGCATCCGTTAGCCTGCCACATAAATGATTTTGGATATTGGCCTCATCAAAGAACTTCAGCAGGTTTTGATAAACTAAAAGTATCAGCCAAGATGTGCTAAACTCTCTCCGCTTCTTTGATAATAAGACACCAGCTTCTGCTCTTGCATCATCCGTCAGCCGAATGATGCAACCTGCTCTCATTTCCTCCTCAGCGAGAAATAATCTGACTTATAGATATTTCAGTCACATCCTCCCCACAAAAAGCACACACACTTCAGAGCCACTCTGGAACTGTAATCAAAGGCACTGAATACTACGGAACTGTACTCAGCTGGATGTACTTCATTAGGTATCACACAATGAAATGACATTGTAACATATAGGTCACTTTTCAAAGGGATATAGCCAGCAAACCTTCAAGAACTGAAGTACCAGCGCAACTATTGCGAGGGGGGGAGGGGGAGGGGTGGACAGGTGGAGTTTAGGAAGGATCAGTATTGAAGGGTGAGGTAGTGGTGTTAGGGTTGATGTAAGAAACTCTGCCAACCCACAAAGTGCACTGGTACCTAGGGGCTGAGAATAGATGTGGAGAGGGAGAGGGAGGGGGAGGAGGCGGAAAATTTGAATACAGGTAAGAATTCAGCAGTGAATACTGGCATGTTGACCCAGTGCACATTATGTTTATTTTGACTTCTGCTCTTACTTCTCCATGCCGGGTGCTGTGTTTGTATAATTGTCAACTACCTTGGGGCTTATTTTCAAAGCACTTAGACTTACAAAGTTCCATAGTTTCCAAAGTGCTTTGAAAATACGCCTCCATACGTGTTTTCTCTTTAGGTGGTACAGCAAGAATTTTAATAAACAAGCATTTGTGTGCTATGTTTTCCATGAAATAAAGAGAGAGATTTTTTTTTAAGAACGTAGCTACTTCAAAGCCTTTAAAAGTTAATAGGCTAAAAGGCAATATTTAGCCACCTAGTTGTCAATAAGTGACTAAATTTAGCTGCTCAAATTTTGGCCAGCCTTCTTAACCTAGCTGGCTAAATCTAGCCATATCAGACTTAATGTAGCCAGTCAAATTTTGTCCTACTGAGCTGAAGAAATAGCTTCAGAAGGTGGTAGCAATCCCTCCTCTCTCTCAAAAGTAAAAGATGGGGAGTCAATAGAACCCCCCCCTTCCATGTTGCACCCCTTCCAGTGATCACCACATGGTGTAGTTCAATATTAAGACTATTTTTCCATACCTGAAGGATTCTCAAGCTGATCCTCCCGATCTTCTCAACTACCAACCTCTCTCTCAGCTCCCTTTTATCTCAAAGCTCACAGAGAAGGTTAATTAACTTCTTTTCTGACCAAGGTCAATGCTATCCATCTATGACAGACTGGTTTTAGGGACCGCATCTCTTCTGAACACACCCTCTTAGCGCTTCATGACCACATACACGCTTCATTCAATCTAGTTGACCACGTCATCCTATGCCACCCTCTGGAGGAACTTAGCTGCCTGATCTTAAGTCACTGATGGTCAGCATTTTTTTTAAATGCTGACATTAACCCAGGATATTCAGTTCCAGGTCCATACACTGAATATTTGGAACTAATTTGCCCAATGCTAGGAACCAGAGCTTATGTGGGTTCCGGCCAATATTCAGCCAGGAGTGGAGGAGTGGCCTAGTGGTTAGGGTGGTGGACTTTGGTCCTGGGGAACTGAGGAACTTTCGATTCCCACTTCAGGCACAGGCAGCTCCTTGTGACTCTGGGCAAGTCACTTAACCCTCCATTGCCCCATGTAAGCCGCATTGAGCCTGCCATGAGTGAGAAAGCGCGGGGTACAAATGTAACAAAAAAATAAAAATAGATAACGTAATATTGTCAAATGTCCCATGTCATCTCCTCTGCTCAGCAACATCTATTGGTCGTCCCTTCCCCTCTTCAAATCCAAATCTCACTCTGTTAGATCTTCTTGCTTTACAGTAAGAATCCCCACCTTGTAGAACTCCCTTCCCCTTGACCTACGCTTAGAACTTATTACTTCTCTAAAGCATTCCTCTCTTTGCTCCCACATCCTGGACTTGTGGTTCCCAAACCTGTCCTGGGGGAGCCCCAGCCAGTCAGGTTTTCAGGATACCCACAATGAATATTTATGAGTTAACTTTCCATTTTCCATGCACTTTCCAGGTTTGGAAATGACTGTCCAAGACGAAGTCGTATTTGTTTTTACTACCTGAGTCACCATAGCTCTCATGCCGTGTTGTGCTCTTTTCATTTCCTCCCCCATACTGTATCTTAGCTACAATTATTCCTTTCCTACCCTAACCTCTGTTATAACAACTGAACATAATTTAGGTCTCTTTTGTGTCATTTCTACCCCATATACTTAATTTATTTTACTGTAAACCAATTAACTACTTTTGTAATTTCTGGTATATCAAATAGAAGTGAAATGTGAAATGTTTAATATTCAAATGTGAAGGTTTTAGACTTCAAAAATACTGTCAAAATGGGGGAATACCTCAAGGAATTGTTAGCTGGATGTGCACATCTGGAAGATGTAGGAAAGCAGTGGGCAAAACTGTAAGGGGCTATTTTAAGGGTAACAAACCTTTTTTAAGGAAAGTAATTAAAATAATTTAAGGAGAGTGAATTAAAGGCCTGACATTTTAGTCAGGCCTATGATGATGGTAGACTAGGGTCTTGATAACAGTCCAGTTCTCCTCCTTTTCTACTGTCTGACCGTCCCACCCCTGCTTCTTTCCCTTTTCTTCTGTGTGACTGCTGTGCTGTCCTATTGATAATATTGTAGTTCCTTTTCTTTTATTGCTGTTATCTAGTCTGTACACCGCACTGCTCGTCAGTTACAGCGGTATAGCAAGTTTAATAAAACTATAAATAAAAGTAAGAGGAAAAGAAGGCCACTTTGATTCTGAAAAGTAGTAGCTGAAAAAGTAAGGTTATCAATAGAAATCAAACAAAATAAAACATGGGTCGGAGGTATGCATGGGGACATCAAAGCATATCATTGATATTCTAACAGGATGGGTGTGGATAGGTGAGGGGTGGGGTGATCAACAGAGACATACAGCTTTATGGTTTATGGTTTATAATGTCCCCATGCATACCTCCGACCCACCCCCATCCTCCCACCCTGTCAGACTGTCATAGTAATGATACCTTTTTTATTGGACATAACTTAATACATTTCTTGATTAGCTTTCGAAGGTTGCCCTTCTTCGTCAGATCGGAAATAAGCAAATGTGCTAGCTGACAGTGTATATAAGTGAAAACATTCAAGCATTACTATGACAGGGTGGGAGGATGGGGGTGGATCGGAGGTATGCATGGGGACATTATAAACCATAAAGCTGTATGTCTCTGTTGATCACCTCACCCCTCACCTATCCACACCCATCCTGTTAGAATATCAATGATATGCTTTGATGTCCTCATGCATACCTCCGACCCACCCCCATCCTCCCACCCTGTCATAGTAATGCTTGAATGTTTTCACTTATATACACTGTCAGCTAGCACATTTGCTTATTTCCGATCTGAGGAAGAAGGGCAACCTTCGAAAGCTAATCAAGAAATGTATTAAGTTATGTCCAATAAAAAAGGTATCATCTTATTTTCTTTTCCATGTTTTATTTTGTTTGATTTCTATTGATAACCTTAAGAGTGGACTAACACGGCTACCACACTCCTCTGAAAAAGTAAGGAAACAGAGGTTATCCTTTATAAACTACAAGAGATCACAGAAAGAGAAAGATGGGTGACAATATCTGGAAAAACTAAGAGAAGCTGGTAGAGTAGTCAATAAGGCAAAGATGCAAATGGAAGAAAAAAATAGCCAATACAGTAAAATGAGGGAACAAGACCTTTTTTTTTTTTAAGATATCAGGACGCTAGTCTACCATCATCATAGGAGAAAGTGCAAAAACTGACATTGTGAGGTTCAAGAGTGAAAGGGAGGAATAGGCAGAGATTAATAATGTTAAAGTGGAATTGCTTAACAAATATTTCTGTTCTATGTTCAAAGATGAAGGGCTGGGAGCAGACCCAGAGAAGACAAATGCAAACAACAGTGGCGTAGCTACGGGGGACCTTGGGGGACTGGGCCCCCCAAAATGTACCCAGGGCCCCCGGTTTGGCTAGCTGCCAGCTGAAGCGTTTCTCCAGCGCTGCTCTCCTTATGTTTCCTGCCCTGCTTCCCTCTCGTCATGAATAACAGGAGTAAGGGTCTTTGCTAAACTGGATATTGAGATCCATATCAATTCTAAAATTAGTTTACCGGGTTTCCGTAAAAGCGACTTTGGTAACTCACAAGCCTCTCATGGGACCACTGCCACACTAGTCTCTTCAGAATCTCGGTCAGATCCAAATAGCTGCTGAGCCAACTCCCCAAACCCTTTCCAATGTTCTGCAGCGACACCAACAGTGCTAGAACTTGCTGGCTTACTTCCTATTCCTCCAGCAGACCCTTGTGAAGTACTCAGTGTGGGCTGCTTATGGAGGACCAAAGAACTTGTCGCTATTGAGAAGGGGATGGCCTTTGATCTGGGCTCAGCGTGTGTGTTATATGTTTCATTTTAAAATTTGTACACCGCTTTGAACTATACACTAGCAAAGGCAGTATAGTAAGTCTACATAAATAAATAAAATGCCCCAAGGAGTATTCCTGGCCTCCATCCACTAGGATAACTTCCAGTGAGGACCACATTGGATCTCAAATCAATCTCCCTGGCTTCAGCACATAGGAATCAATCGGTCTGGGAATATTGGTGGCTGAAGCAGGAGGATGAACTGATAATTCTGGCCACTGTTCCATTTCTCCATGATAAGTAGGTATAAACGTAGAGACGAAGAGCAAGAGTCAGTAGGTGGAGGCCATTTTGGATCCCCCAGGACTGATTTTTGTGTACCTCAGGAGGTTAGTGCGACCTGGAGGCTGCCTTCCTCTTAACATCTTGGTGTGAGGGACAGAGCCTTGAAGCATCTCAAGCACACAGGTGACTGAATATTTTGGTAACGTTTTGTCAGTGAGGAGTTTTGTGAGATTTGTTAATGGATTTTTTTGTCTATGTGGAAGCAATGTGCTTTTCTCTGTGTTGCTGTGCCTTCCCTAAAGGTACTATTTCTAAGAGTGGTTTTGGATTTTTATACAGTCCATGGCACACCACGGCAGTCTACTTAACAGAAGTACCACAGACATTTTGTGGTATTTTGAGAAAATATATCCCATTAAAAGTGTTTTCCAGTGAAAGAACTCTTCTTGAGCTACTGAAAAAGTTGTATGTTAAATTCAGATCCCTTTAAAGGACCACATTGAGGTCCAGACAAAGGAGGAGCTGACGAATATCAGGAGGGAAGATCTGCCTGGTGATGAAACAATGGATTTACATAGTAAATGACGGCAGAAAAAGACCTGCATGGTCCATCCAGTCTGCCCATGACAAACTCATATGTGTATACCTTACCTTGAATTTGTACCTGTCCTTTTCAGGGCACAGACCATGTAAGTCTGCCCAGCAGTATTTCCCGCCTCCCATCACCGGCTCTGGTACAGACCGTATAAGTCTGCCCTCCCCTATCCTCGCCTCCCAACCACCACCCCCTCTTCCCCCCACCTGCTCCGCCACCCAATTTCAGCTAAGCTTCTGAGGATCCATTCCTTCTGCACAGGATTCCTCTATGCATATCCCACGCATGTTTGAACTCCGTTACCGTTTTCATCTCCACCACCTCCCGCGGGAGGGCATTCCAAGCGTCCACCACCCTCTCCGTGAAAAAATAACATAGTAACATAGTAGATGACGGCAGAAAAAGACCTGCATGGTCCATCCAGTCTGCCCATGACAAACTCATATGTGTATACCTTACCTTGAATTTGTACCTGTCCTTTTCAGGACACAGACCATATAAGTCTGCCCAGCAGTATTTCCCGCCTCCCATCACCGGCTCTGGTACAGACCGTATAAGTCTGCCCTCCCCTATCCTCGCCTCCCAACCACCACCCCCTCTTCCCCCCAACTGCTCCGCCACCCAATTTCAGCTAAGCTTCTGAGGATCCATTCCTTCTGCACAGGATTCCTCTATGCATATCCCACGCATGTTTGAACTCCGTTCCCGTTTTCATCTCCACCACCTCCCGCGGGAGGGCATTCCAAGCGTCTGCCACCCTCTCCGTGAAAAAATAACATAGTAACATAGTAGATGACGGCAGAAAAAGACCTGCATGGTCCATCCAGTCTGCCCAAGACAAACTCATATGTGTATACCTTACCTTGAATTGAATTTGTACCTGTCCTTTTCAGGGCACAGACCATATAAGTCTGCCCAGCAGTATTTCCCGCCTCCCAACCACCAGTCCCGCCTCCCATCACCGGCTCTGGTACAGACCGTATAAGTCTTCCCTCCCCTATCCTCGCCTCCCAACCACCACTCCCTCTTCCCCCCAACTGCTCCGCCACCCAATTTCAGCTAAGCTTCTGAGGATCTATTCCTTCTGCACAGGATTCCTCTATGCATTTCCCACGCATGTTTGAACTCCGTTCCCGTTTTCATCTCCACCACCTCCCGCGGGAGGGCATTCCAAGTGTCCACCACCCTCTCCGTGGTATTTGTAGAGAAGCCTGAAATACCTAACCTTCCATACTTTCTTTGAACTGTGCCACTCATTTTGCTGATTTTCCTTTCTTTGTTCTTCTGTAAATAATTTTCATTTGTGAACGCACTTAATAAAAGATGCTTTTAAGAAAATTTCCCCTGGATGTGTGGAACAGTGAGAAGTCTTTTTCAAAATGTTTAGTCTAGACCTTGGGGAATCTGCTTCCCCCTGCCCATTAGAACTCCCCTTTTTACTGGTTTTAACTAATTCATTGCGTAGGGACAACAAGTCAATACACTGCTCCAGCAGAATCCAAGTTACATCTGCACTTTTTATCTCTCTCATCTTCAAAGACCCTTTGAGGGGCATAATTGAACGAAAACGCCTATCTCCATGGGCGTTTATCTCCGAGAACGGGTCCATGAAGGGGCGGACCGAACCGTATTTTCGAAAAAAATAGACACCCATGTTTTATTCAACAATGTGTGAGCTGGGCGTTTTTGTTTTTCAGCGATAATAGAAAATGAAAGCGCCCAGCTCAAAAACGAATAAATCCAAGACATTTGTTCGTGGGAGGGGCCAGGATTCGTAGTGCACTGGTCCCCCTCACATGCCAGGACATCAATCGGGCACCCTAGGGGGCACTTTTACAAAAACAAAAAAACAGGTAAAAGAGCTCCCAGGTGCATAGCACCCTTCCCTTGGGTGTTGAGCCCCCCAAATCCCCCTCAAAACCCACTGCCCACAAGTCTACACCATTACTATAGCCCTAAGGGGTGAAGGGGGGCACCTACATGTGGGTACAGTGGGTTTGGGGGGGTTGGACGACTAATAAGCATTAAGCAGCACAACTGTAACAGGTAGGGGGAGATGGGCCTGGGTCCACCTGCCTGAAGTCCACTGCACCCCCTAACAACTCCTCCAGTGACCTGCATACTGCTGCCAGGGAGCTGGGTATGACATTTGAGGGTGAAAATAAAAAGTTGTGAAACATCATTGTTTTGTGGTGGGAGGGGGTTAGTGACCACTGGGGGAGTCAGGGGAGGTCATCCCCGATTCCCTCCAGTGGTCATCTGGTCATTTAGGGCACTTTTTGGGGCCTTATTCGTGAAAAAACAGGGTCCAGGAAAAGTGTCCTAAATTCTAGCTAAAAACGCATACTTTTTTCCCATTATCGGTGAAATGCGCCCATCTTTGTTCTGCAGATAACCACGCCCCAGTTCCGCCTTTGCAACACCTCTGACATGCCCCCATCAACTTTGTCCGCATCCGCGACGGAGTGCAGTTGAAAACGTCCAAAAATCGGCTTTCGATTATACCGCTTTATTCGTTTTTGTGAGATAAACGTCCATCTCCCGATTTAGGTCGGAACTTGGGCGTTTTTCTCGTTCAATTATAAGCAGGTTTGTCAATTGATCATTGTTTTTATTTTGGAATTGTGTCACATAGAGCTGGATTATCCAATGGCCACAATGTACAGTGCCAGGGGCCTATGAAAAAGTTTAAGGCTCAAAAAAAAAAAAAGTCAGGTGGCTTAAAAAACAAGAAATGAAAATTGCTAAATAGTTATCTTTATTATTTTGTATAAACAATTTGTAACCTGCCTTTTCACCAATGTCTGCAAAACAGCAAACAACAAAAATGAAGGCACAACAATGGCCTGCTGAAAAATATGAAAATCAAATCAATATAAAATTGTAAGAACGGTTCATAGAATCACCCAAATAGAAAACACACAGAAAATCCCACCTAGACTAGAGTATAGCAGTCAAAAATTCAATTGTAAACCAGATCCGGGGGGGGGGGGGGGGGGGGGGGGACTGAGTTCACCTGCTAAGGATACACAATCTCAAATCGATATGCTTTCAAAAATCTACAAAAAGCAATGAAACCCGGTGAAAGGTGAAGCTCATATGGAAGCTTATTCTACACAATGGGAATTTGGAATTACTTTCCAAAAACATTTGTACATTACTAGAATAAAATATATTGAAATATATACACACAGGCAGGGTTATTTGATTAAATTCTTTGCCAAACATCGGACTAATATGATTGAAGTAATGAACTGAATCCCACACCTATATTTAGTATCTGGATTATAAGGATGTCCAGCAGAAATCTGATAACCTTACTGTAATTCTGTTGATCTGACCATAAGCAGTGTTTAGTCAGCGAAAGTTCTAGAAAAAAAAAGGAGACAGATCTATCTTGGGGGCTTTTGATGAGAGTACACAGGGCCTACAAAGACTGATTCAGCCCTGCTATGAAAATTATTTGAAAGTTTGGGACTATATCACACTTCATATAATTTATGTTATCTTAACATTTCAATAAAAAGATGTACAAGTAAGTTCTGGTGCCGGATATGGTAAAGGGGCTTAGAACAAAATATTAATCATTTCTTACATCTTTTCTGATAAAGTGTCACACAATCTAATAACACTGTAAAGTCACCAAACCCCAAAGAGTCAGATACAGTATCAGTAGCATCTAAAAACTTACTGACACAGAAGGAAGGACACAGGATCTGAGTTTAAATTATGGGTTTAATATCCAATTTTCCTTCAGAAGAGTATAGACAGGCAGGGACTGCTGGAGTAGCCATCTGGTTTTTTGGTTTTCTTCTTTAATAGAATTTCAGGACATCAGGAATGGCAAGCTTTGAATGTTGGGCTTTCAATTTTGATCTCAAAGCACTGACTGCCCTGTGTACTAAGCAGGGGCGTAGCCACGGGTGGGCCTGGACGGGCCCAGGCCCAGCCAGTTTCCCTCCAGGCCCGCCCAGCCCCGGGTGTCAGCAGGTGGGGAGGGGGGTGCTCTGCTGGCGCTGCAGTCCCCACCTGCCTACCAGCTCCACGATCAACGAGCAGACGACCCTCGTCTTCCATCCGGCATCGAGTCTTAAAAAAAAAAAAAAAGCCCGGAGAAACGCCTCGCGTCTGCTGTGCACTGCTGTAAAGCCAGCAGCAAATCGTCTCGTCGGTCCTTCCTTCACTGTGCCCGCCCTTGCGGAAATAGGAAGTTACATCAGAGGGCGGGACACAGTGAAGGAAGGACCGACGAGACGATTTGCTGCTTGCTTTACAGCAGTGCACAGCAGACGCAAGGCGTTTCTCCGGGCTTTTTTTTTTTTTTTTTAAAGACTCGATGCCGGATGGAAGATGAGGGTCGTCTGCTCGTTGATCGTGGAGCTGGTAGGCAGGTGGGGACTGGGTCGTGCAGGGGGGCTCAGATGGGATGTCGGGGTGGGGTGGGAAGGGGTTCAAATTTATAGTATTTAACTTTTAAAGTTCATGGGGGGGGGGGGGGGGGTAGAGAAGGGAAAAAGAAATGCATGCCCACCCAACCTACTCACTGGCCCACCCAAAAATTACATTCTGGCTACGCCACTGGTACTAAGTACTTTTCCCACAGACACAAAATGGGAGAAAGTCCTTTTACAAAGGTGTGCTGAAAAATGGCTTGCGGTAGTGTAGGCATGGGTTTTGGACACACGCTGATCCATTTTTCAGCACACCTGTAAAAACAGCCTTTTTAAAAATTTTTGCCAAAAATGGATGTGCAGGAAAATCAAAATTGCTGCATGTCCATTTTGGGTCTGAGACCTTACCGCCAGCCACTGACCTAGTGGTAAAGTCTCACGCGGTAACCGGGCGGTAATGACCTACGCGCGTCTGATACACGCAGCCGCAAAATAAAAAGATTTTTTCAGCTACACACCAAAAATGAAATTACTGCCAGAGCCATGCAGTAGCTGGGTGGTAACTCCATCTTGGCGTGCATTGGGTGCGCAAAGACGCTTACGTGGTTTAGTAAAAGGGCCCCTCGGTTCCTACAGAAGCAGGACTCCTATACCATTCTCTCCTGCTGAAAGAACTGTGAGCTCTCGCCACAGCCAGCTCACACCTGTGCCATTCCTTCCCAGGGCCTCCTGCTAACATCATCTTTGTGCTCTAACCAGCTTTCCTGAAACAGGATGATGGTCACTTGGGAAAGGATGCTCAATACAGTGTGAGGCATCATCCCTCTGGTTCTGGATGAAGTTCAAGCACTGTCATTGGAGCCGACTCTGTGGGTGCTTGAGCACCCCCAATATTGAGAAAATTCCTTGTATGTGTCCAGGGAGGTGTAATTTCCATTGGGTTTAGCACCCCCAATAATTTTGAAAAGTTGGCTCCTATGAGCACTGTTAATGAGCCTCTTGTTCTCCAGTGGCAAAGCGGGACATGATGTATGAGAAGCAGATTAGGACAAGACTTCTACAGTTTCCCTAAGGGGGCAGGACTTTTGCACTGCTGGGTATTCAGGTTCCTACCTGGTATATCCATAAAATCATCAAGGTTTGGCTGCAGCTGTGTCAGGTCCGGTTGGATCATATCTGCATTCCCAGCATAGTCTGAAAAAGCAAAGCACAAGTCAGTATTCTATGTTCTCATATCCGAAAACCGAACCAACAGCATTCTACCATTCTCATTCACAAACCAGGGATCCAGCTTTCTCTCATACACCCATAAACACCCATTCTCCCTCTAACAGTCCCCATTCAGTCACTCTCTCTTATAAGCATGTGTACATGCAAATATTCTCTTATCCTGTGTACCCAATGGTCCATTTGTACGACCTGTTCATCGGGACACAACAAACCAGTCTGGGTTTCAAGATATCCGCATTGCATATTTATGACATAAATCTGCATACACTGCCTGCAATGGTATGCAAATCTATCTCACGCATATTCATTGTGGATAACTTGAAAACCAGACTGGCTTGCTGTGTCCCAAGGGGGAGTGGCCTAATGGTTACTGCAGCAGGCTTTGATCCTGGCAACCTGGGTTCGATTCCCACTGCAGCTCCTTGTGACCTTGGGCAAGTCACTCAACCCTCCATTGCCTCAAGTACAAAAAACTTAGATTGTGAGCCCTCTAGGGACAGAGAAAGTACCTGCATGTAATGTGTACAGCACTGCGTATGTCTAGTAGTGCTACGGAAATAACTAGCACTAGGAATAGTGGGTTGAGAACCTCTGTTCTACAGACACATGTGCTGATGTTCACTTATAAGCAAGCCCACCACTACAATCTCCTCCGCAAACATGCTTGTGCTCCTCACCTGCAATACCCGCACTCACTCTCATGCACAAGCCTAAGCCTGCTTCTTTTTCCGACACAGTTACACTTTGCACACCTGTTTTTGCCCTCTTTTTTTCTACTACATTTAATCTATCGAGAGCGAGACATACCACAATCGGAGACCGTGGGGGGAGCACACATTCCCTGGGTCATGGTGAAGAGGGTATCTGAGATATCGGACAAAAAACAGTCCAGATCAAAAAGCTGCATTCTGTCTTCCTCTTCATTCTCCTCCATCATGGGGACTCCGGCACAGAAAAGCTGACTGCACCATTTCTCTGCTGACTGCCAAACATCTCCCTAAAAACAATACAGCAGTGAAGAGACACATCTAGAACTTTTTGTCATTTCCACTCTATTCCCGTTTATTTTGTGCTGCTATTACCCTTTCTCTATATCTTGCTACATGGACTCTGATCTAATTTTATTATACGTCTTGATTTTAAGCATGTTGATATAGAATATGCTTGGATTTTGAAGTGGAATGCTACTACTACTACTACTACTACTACTATTTAGCATTTCTATAGCGCTACAAGGCATACGCAGCGCTGCACAAACATAGAAGAAAAACAGTCCCTGCTCAAAGAGCTTACAATCTAATAGACAAGAAATAAATAAAGTAAGCAAATCAAATCAATT
The DNA here is from genome assembly GCF_901765095.1 of Microcaecilia unicolor. NCBI lineage: Eukaryota > Metazoa > Chordata > Amphibia > Gymnophiona > Siphonopidae > Microcaecilia > Microcaecilia unicolor. The sequence continues at coordinate 58,310 of NW_021963413.1, forward strand.
AATGTGAACGGGAAGGAAGAGAGGAGGGTAGGTGGAGGCGAGTGGTTATAAGTCAAAAGCAATGTTAAAGAGGTGGGCTTTCAGTCTAGATTTAAAGGTGGCCAAGGATGGGGCAAGACGTAGGGGCTCAGGAAGTTTATTCCAGGCGTAGGGTGCAGCGAGACAGAAGGCGCGAAGTCTGGAGTTGGCAGTAGTGGAGAAGGGAACAGATAAGAAGGATTTATCCATGGAGCGGAGTGCACGGGAAGGGGTGTAGGGAAGGACGAGTGTGGAGAGATACTGGGGAGCAACAGAGTGAATACATTTATAGGTTAGTAGAAGAAGTTTGAACAGGAAATGCTAGGCGTGCTATGTAGAATCTGGGGGTTAAGGGCTGAATATCGGCATTAAGGGCCTGATTCTATATATGGCACCTAAAATGAATGCGTGTTAGGCAATTACGCCTAAGCATATACTAAATACCACGTGTAGATTTACATGCGGTATTTAGAATACACTTAGGTGTAGTTCATGTGACTAGATCTACACACGTCCATTTACGCCAACGAAAAGCTGGTGTAAATCACTGAACGTTGATTTACGTGAACTGGCTCGCTTGTTATAACAACATGCATAAATTTTGGAAGGCCCACGAAATGCCCATTTCCGCGCCTCCTAACCATGCCCCTTTTTGCCTGCGTGTGTTAGAATTTAGGTGCAGTACATTACAGAATACGCTTAGCAACGTACACATGTAAATTCTAATTTTTGCCAATTAGTGCTCATTATTGCTTGTTAAGAGCTCTTAACAGCTTGTTAAAACAATTAGTCTACATGTGTAGTTATAGAATATACCTAGATTTACATACAGAACTGTGCATAACTAGGCACGCTATACAGAATCCGGGGGTAAGCGACCAAGTGCTGACTCCGCCCCTGGAACACCCTTAACATAGTGGGCTTTGAATTCAGCACTAACAGTGATAATCAGTGGCTCTTAGCTAGTTAAGTGCCACAGAGTAATAATGGTTAGATCCGACCAAGCGATTTAACTTGTCAGCGTCTGGCTAAATCGCTTTGAATACCGAGCCCTATTGTAGCTAAAATGTATTCAGTTTAGGGCAGGCCATGGATGGAGGAAAAGATTATGCAGAGAACAGCAAAATTCAACCACTCTCCATATAACTTACGTATTTCAATCTGAATGCACAAATACCAGGTGTAACTTTAAATAAATAATTAAGCTGTTTAAATTTTTATGTGGATTTTCAGCTGCCACGTGTTTGTTTACTGCTGAATGGATTGCCTATCCTTTCAAATGTAAGTGCTTGGTGGACTGCTGAAAATTGACCTCAGAAGATCTGAGTGTGAAGCATCTCAGGGTTGAATTGATAAGAAGTTCTATGAACAATATCAGATGACATCCTCTCCAGTTCTGCAAAGGTGAAAAGCCCATGCGTGGGGAAATATTAACCAAAAATACTCCCAAATACTAAGTACCAAAACAACCCCACAAATGATCTGTGCCAACATCTAACAATATTTAAAGATGGGGGAAGCTCTCATTCCAATTTTTTGGAGTCATCTATGCAGTCTAACAACTACTGTGTACACTCCTATCAGATCTAATCATTGAACTGCCTCTGTGAATTATAGTGAAAGTGCACTTATTAAGATCATCTCTTATTGACGAAAGCAAATAATTCAGGGGCCCTTTGACAGAGCAATGATAAGCCCAACCTTACCAGTCAGTCTTCCAGGACTACCGCCGGCCAGCAGTAGTCCAGCCCCGAGTGCACGCTATTTCCCAGGGATAAAGAAACCCCCTAGAAGTAGCTTGCTCGGTGATAACCTGGCATCACCATGCGCTGCCCAATTACTGCCAAGTTAGTGTGGGAGCCCCTTGTTGGATTATTTGTAGTAAATAATTAGCAGATTTTAGTACACACAGCTTCAGCTTTAGAAATGTTAATTTCTTTCTTCATCTCTCTCTCATTCACCCCTGAATAATTCACTGCTGAGTCACTTTAAAGTTGAAGTAACAAAACATCTGTTTACTCACAGTTTGTAGTTAGATTATAATCAGACAGGCTTATATATACATATTACTATACATTTGTATTATCAGCTCCTTCCATGTGCTTAGATGGTAATGGATGCTCACACCACCATAGATCCTCTCAGGTTAGGAGAGATCATGAGCTCCATGTGCTCCATGTGCTGCATGTGCTGCATCTGCTGTGTCTAACCCCCACAGGAAGTTGCATAGCTGTGTGACCTCTCTAAGTAATTCACATCAGAGGTCACAGAGTAATCACAGAGAAATAATAGGTGACAGGCAATGCATGTAAAATACAATTACATTCCAACAAACCCCTTCTCATGCATAACTGTCATGCAATTATTTATTCATACAAAGTCCAAGCTTTATACGCAGATTCACAAAATGTTCTCTGGGTAACGGTTTGGTCATGATGTCAGCTGTCATCTCACTGGTGTGACAATAGTGTAGACTGATGACCCCTTCTTTTGCCAACTCTCGCACGTTGTGGTATTTCGTTGCGATGTGCTTGGTGCGTGACTGAACCTTGTCATTCTGTGACAGTCGGATGCAGCTCTGATTATCTTCCATTATCTGGATTGGTCTCTTTTCAGCTATTCCGAAATCCAGCAAAAGTTTTTCAATCCACATCAGTTCTCTGCACGCTTCCGATGCGGCCACATATTCAGCTTCTGTAGAAGACAAACTCACAATACTTTGTTTATGACTGGCCCATGAAATTTGTACATTTCCATACATAAACACATATCCACTTGTGGATTTATAATCAGAATGATCCCCTGCCCAATCTGAATCACAGTAACATATTAGTTTTGGATTACTATTGGCTGAAATCTTTAATTTACAATCAATGGTACCCTTTAAATACCTTACCATCCTTTTAACTGCAGTCCAATCTGATTTGGTAGGTGAGCTGACCCTTCTGCTCAAAATTCCTACTGCATTTGCTATATCAGCCCTGTATGTGGTAGCTAGATATAAAAGCTTACCTATGGCTGATCTATATTGGATGTTATCTGGTAAAGGTTCTCTTACTGTTTCATCCTTCAGAAAATCAGTGATCATGGGAGTGCTTACAACTTGGGCATCTTGCATACCTAAACTTTCAATAAGCTCATTTATTTTCTGCTTCTGGCTTAGAAGATAAGAACCATCATTTTGTTTCTCAATTTCTATACCAAGATAGTATGACACATTACCCAGTTCTTTTATCTCAACATTGAGGTTTAAACACTTTACAATGTCCTTGTACTCTTGCTCACTTTTGCTTGCAATGAGCAGATCATCAACAAAAGCTAAAATGTATGCATATTGTCCATTTGTGCACCTAGTGTACAAGCATTTATCTGCTTCACCTTGCTTAAATCCTAAATTTGTCAATATTTCATGCAATTTTTCATTCCAACATTTTGCACTTTGCTTTAATCCATAAAGACCTTTGTTTAATTTACACACTAGCTGTCTTTGTTTTGTATTTATGAAACCTGTTGGTTGTTCCATGTACAAGTCTTCAGTTATATCTCCGTGAAGAAACGCTGTTTTCACATCAATGTGTTTGACTTGCATGCCTTTTGAGACTGCAATGCTCAGAAGTGTTCTTATTGTCGTGTGTTTCACTACAGGTGCAAACACTTCATCAAAATCTTCTCCATATTTTTGAAGATATCCCTTTGCCACTAGTCTGGCTTTATACCTTTCCACTTTTCCTTGTGCATTCCTTTTTAACTTGAATACCCATTTGCATCCTATAGCTTTCTTGCCAGGAGGTAATTTTGTAAGAATCCAAGTATTATTTTTATCCAATGCATCAATTTCTTCTTGTGCAGCTTTACGCCATTCAGCAGCTTCTTCTGCTGGCATTTTCTCAATCTCATCCCATGTTAAGGGCTCTTGAGCTTCTGCTGACTTTGTTAGGTAAGACAGTCTTGGGGGTGGAACACCTTTGTTTTCCCTGGATGAGCGTCTGACAACAGGTTGGTCCGACCTTTCTGCATCCTCTATATCTGAGAGTCCTTCTCCAATTGATTCCCCTTCTCCAACTGTACTGTCTTCTTCAATGATCCTTTCTGTGTCTGCTTCCTCTGTCTGTTCCTCGTTAGATACAGATGAGTTGCTTTCAGACATCTGCCTTGGTATGGCATTTATATACACTGGCATGTCTATTATGGTTCTAGTTTCATATTCTGGATGATAAGGCTCATCTGGGATAATCCAGCCTTTATCAACCCTTTTGTTTTCATCAAAATATGTAACATGTCTTATGCCAACAATGCCAGTTTTCAGATTCAAAATTCTATATCCTTTGTGTCCTGGAGCATAGCCAACTAAAATGCCCCTTTCTGTTGTGGAATCCAGCTTATGCCTGCTTTGCTTTGGTACATGAGCATATGCTGTACTTCCAAATGTTCTTATGTGTGACAGGTTTGGCTTCCTACCATGCCATGTCTCATGTGGTGTGCGCTCAGCGCCTTTAGTTGGCATTCTGTTTTGTAGGTACACTGCTGTGAGAATGGCTTCCCCCCATAGTTTTTTAGGGAGATTGCTATCTGACAGCATACATCTGGTCATTTCCACAAGTGACCTAAATTTTCTCTCTGCAACAGAATTTTGTTCTGGTGTATAAGCTACTGTTGTGATATGCTGAATGCCTTCTTGTTCTAGAAATGTGCGCATGCTTTGTGAAGTGAACTCACCACCATTGTCGGTCTGAAGAACCTTTGGTTTTCTTTCAAATTTATTGCTCACCATGGCTACGTATTTCTTCAGCATGTCTGTGACTTGACTTTTTTCTTTCAGCAAATAGGCCACACAATATCTAGAGAAATCATCCAAGAATATTAGCACAAATCTGTTATTTCCCAATGATGGGATATTAAACGGTCCACATAAGTCACTGTGTATTAAGTCCAGCACTTTATTACTCCTATTTCCTGTGTATGCAGGAAATGAGGGTCTCACACCTTTTTGAGTAACACAGTCTATGCATTTCTCCATTTTACCAGCATCTGCACTTATCTGAATGCCGGTGGCCAGTTGCTTACTGTAAAGATCCTGGATCACCTTAAAATCACGATGTCCCAGGCGGCGGTGCCAGATTTCCAGACTACATTTACCATCATTCTTCCTTACTTGCGCCATATGTGAGGCTTCACCTGAAATGTTCAGCTTATAAACATCATTATGCATAAAAGCTTCAGCATACACTTCATCATTTTTAGAGATTGTGCACTTACTGTTTTCAAAATGAATCACAAATCCCTTCTTATCTAATGTAGATACACTAAGCATATTGCAAACTGCTTGGGGAATATACAAGACATCACTTACAGGAATTTCTTTAACTTCATTAGACACTTTGCATTTTAAGAATCCAATACCTTTTGCTTGGATCTTAGCAGTCCCTGCGTTTGCAGTTTTAAGAATACCTTCCTCTGGACACATTTCCTGAAAGAAATCCTTACAATTGGTTAAATGGCATGTGCTCCCTGAATCCAAAATCCAAGTACTTTCATTTGAATTATTATTTACCATAGTCAAAGATTTTTCTGCCATTAGAAAGCCCTTGTGTTTATCTTTGTCCTTCATACATTTCCTGGTTTGAAAATTCTTTAGTTCCATTGGCTTAGGTGAGCTAGAGGGAGTGTTTTGTGTTTCCTTACACCATTTAGATACATGTCCCTCCTTTCCACATGAGTAGCAAATCAGCTTGCCCTTGGGTGGAGTTTTCCCATAGCTCCGCCTTCCTCTGTTCTTTGCCAAGAAATTTGTTTCATTTCTCTCTGACTGACTTTGAGAACACATCTCCTCAGAATCATTTATTATGCATTCCTGCCTTAGTTTTGATGTTGCCTGTTCAAAAGATTGCCCTTCAATGGCCTCATTTACAGACCTAAAAACATCAAACTTCTTTGATAGTGAGGTAAAAAGAAATGCTCTTTTCAATGCATCACACATGGGAATTCCAGAAAGTTCTAGCTTTTGAAATGAAGACATAAGATACATAATGTGATCATTACATTTACCTTTATCCCTTAATTTGGTTTCATTCAACTCTGCCAGCCAAATTGGTTGCTGCTTTGCATATGTAGTTGCATACATAGTTCTCAGTTTATATAAAATGTCCTTTGGTGTATCTTTTCCCTCCACTAATATGGCTTGTTTCTCTGAGAGAGCTTCCAAAAGCATGCACTTCACATAATAGTTTGCATTGTCCCATTCAGCCATATTTTCAGCTGTTCTGTCTTGGTCTAAGCATATATTTAATCTTTTTGCTCGAAGGAGACATATGAATCTTAATTCCCACTGCCGATAATTAAACTCAGTTAATCTAGGCACCTTGAGAGAATAGAAAAATGGTGAATTTCTTCCCTCAGCCATTTTCTTAGCCTTCTGTCTGCTGTGTGGGGGGAGAGAGAGACAGACTGAATCTTTCCTTTAAAACTTAAGAGAAAAATGTGGCCTTTTTTTCTGCCTGGTAATATTTCTCTTCTTTTTCAATTCCTGGACCCTGGGCCCATAACCCTTTTGTTGGATTATTTGTAGTAAATAATTAGCAGATTTTAGTACACACAGCTTCAGCTTTAGAAATGTTAATTTCTTTCTTCATCTCTCTCTCATTCACCCCTGAATAATTCACTGCTGAGTCACTTTAAAGTTGAAGTAACAAAACATCTGTTTACTCACAGTTTGTAGTTAGATTATAATCAGACAGGCTTATATATACATATTACTATACATTTGTATTATCAGCTCCTTCCATGTGCTTAGATGGTAATGGATGCTCACACCACCATAGATCCTCTCAGGTTAGGAGAGATCATGAGCTCCATGTGCTCCATGTGCTGCATGTGCTGCATCTGCTGTGTCTAACCCCCACAGGAAGTTGCATAGCTGTGTGACCTCTCTAAGTAATTCACATCAGAGGTCACAGAGTAATCACAGAGAAATAATAGGTGACAGGCAATGCATGTAAAATACAATTACATTCCAACACCCCTTATCGCCACTTCAATGGGTGGCGGTAAGGGCTCCCTATTTCACTATCCTGCTTATAATCGAACGAGAAAAACGCCCAAGTTCCGACCTAAATTGGGAGATGGACGTTTATCTCACAAAAATGAATAACACGGTATAATCGAAAGCCAAACTTGGACGTTTTCAACTGCACTCCATCGCGGAAGCGTACAAAGTTGACGGGGGCGTGTCGGAGGCGTGGTGAAGGCGGGACTGGGGCATGGTTATCACCCGAACAGAGATGGGCGCCTTTCGTCGATAATGGAAAAAAGTATGCGTTTGTAGCTAGAATTTAGGGCACTTTTCCTGGACCCTGTTTTTTCACGAATAAGGCCCCAAAAAGTGCCCTAAATGACCAGATTACCACCAGAGGGAATCGGGGGTGACCTCCCCTGACTCCCCCAGTGGTCACTAACCCCCTCTCACCACAAAAAATGATGTTTCACAACTTTTTATTTTTACCCTCAAATGTCATACCCACCTCCCTGGCAGCAGTATGCAGGTCCCTGGAGCAGTTGTTAGGGGGGTGCAGTGGACTTCAGGCAGGTGGACCCAGGCCCATCCCCCCCCCCACCTGTTACAATTGTGCTGCTTAATGCTTAGTCGTCCAACCCCCCCAAACCCACTGTACCCACACGTAGGTGCCCCCCTTCACCCCTTAGGGCTATAGTAATGGTGTAGTGTTGTGGGCAGTGGGTTTTGAGGGGGATTTGGGGGGCTCAACACACAAGGGAAGGATGCTATGCACCTGGGAGCTCTTTTACCTTTTTTTTTGTTTTTGTCGAAGTGCCCCCTAGGGTGCCCGGTTGGTGTCCTGGCATGTGAGGGGGACCAGTGCACTACGAATCCTGGCCCCTCCCACGAACAAATGCCTTGAATTTATTCGTTTTTGAGCCGGGCGCTTTCATTTTCCATTATCGCTGAAAAGCAAAAACACCCAGCTCACAAATTGTCGAATAAAACATGGACGTCTATTTTTTTTCAAAAATATGGTTCGGTCCGCCCCTTCACGGACCCGTTCTCGGAGATAAACGCCCATGGAGATAGACGTTTTCATTCGATTATGCCCCTCCATATGGCCTAATCAGGGCAAAATGTGCTCACATATATGCCGCTAGCTACTTTCATTTTTACCGGATGTTTCCTCTTTCTTTTTTTAGTCTACTTTCAGGCTTATTTTCAAAAGAGAAGGGTGCCCATCTTTCGACACAAATCTGGAGATGGGCATCCTTCTCTCAAGGTTCCCCAAATCGGCATAATCGAAAGCCGATTTTGGGCATCCCCAACTGTTTCCCGTCGCAGGGACAACCAACGTTCCCGGGGCGTGTCAGAGACGTAGCAAAGGCGGGACTGGGGAGTGCCTAACAGATGGGCGTCCTCCAGCGATAATGGAAAAAAGAAGGGCATCCCTTATGAGCACTTGGCCGACTTTACTTGGTCCATTTTTTATTACGACCAAGCCTCAAAAAGGTGCCCAAACTGACCAGATGACCACCGGAGGGAATCGGGGATGACCTCCCCTGACTCCCCCAGTGGTCACTAACCCCCTCCCACCCTGAAAAACAATAACTTTAAAAACTTTTTTCCAGCCTGAAATGTCATACTCAGATCCATCGCAGCAGTATGCAGATCCCTGGGGGTGGAGGTATGTGTGTGTCAGCAGAGGCATAGCAAAGGCATGGACATCCTTCTCACAGAAATATCCACATTTTGGAGGTCCTCAACTGCCATCGCATGGATGGAGGCATCCCTGATGAGCACTTGGACATTTTCACCTGGACTTGTATTATTCTAAGGTTGTAGACGGCAATTTATTTAAGGTTGTAGATGGCTATTATACACGCAGCTTGTCTGCATGTATGAAGCCATCTTTGGCATGCGCAGAGCAGCCACGCATAATGCTTGGCTTCTCTGCACTGGCTTCCCCTCCTTGGGAAGGAAATCGTGTGCAAATGAGCTAACAGCGAGCAGCTCATTTGCATGCGATTTCCTTCATGCATGCCCATTCCTTTCTGAATAGCTAAGGGATCGGTAAGGGAAGGGCTTTTTCCATTCAGTTAGTGCATCTGGCTGAAGGTAAGGGAGCTATGTACCTGGGAGCAATTTGTGAAGTCCACTGCAGTGCCCCTTAGGGTGCCCAGTTGGTGTCCTGGCATGTCAGGAGGACCAGTGCACTACAAATGCTGGCTCCTCCTACGACCAAATGGCTTGGATTTGGTCATTTTTGAGATGGGCGTCCTCGCTTTCTATTATTGCTGAAAATCAGAAACGACCAAGTCCTAGGGACGACCATCTCTAAGGTTGACCTAAATGTGATGATTTGGGCGTACCCAACCGTATTATCGAAACGAAAGATGGACGCCCATCTTGTTTCGATAATACGGGTTTCCCCGCCCCTTGCTGGAGCCGTCCTGCGAGGACGTCCCCAGGAAAACTTGGGCGTCCCTTTTGATTATGCCCCTCCACGTGTTTCACTTAAGGGCTCATTTTCAAAAGAGAAAAACATCCAAAAAATGGCATAAATCTGCATTTGGACGCCTTTCCCACATTAAAATCGCCAAAACTTTGATTAATGATGTTTTCTATGTAAACTTTCCATGGTTTCATGGGTCACATAAAATTCAGTGGTGGGCGACAGGCTACCCACCTCTGCACTAGGGGTAAAATCTGCCAAATCAGGATGCTCCTTGAGATAAGAATGAAGAACCTGAATACATATACCCTAGAAAAGGAGAGACAGGTAGGATGCGATAGACATCTGAAACAATTGGAAACCCATTTTTCTATTTCCACCATCCTTCCAGTCTCTTCAATCCATAGTCTTGAAGTCGTATTGAACTCCGTTCTGTCCTTTACTTCACATCTTCAAAAATACTGCTAAATCCTGTCAAGGTTGATATTCAAAAGTATTTATGCTGCAGGCCGTGGACAGGTGCCAATGATACGTCCTTGTCTTTTTCCAATCTCTCTCTCCCCAAGGAACAGTTAACATTTGACTTGCTATATGACGAAAGGTGGCCATTTTAATGAGGGCGGGCCAGAGGGGCAGCGATATTTAATCAAATACGCAGGTATGTGTGTAAAATAGCCGCACACATTTACACCAGCTTTTAGAAGTTATAAATCTGTATGTCGGCATTTGTGGATTAATGAGGCTGATCCTGGGAGCCTCTTTTTCAAAAAGGCACATAGATGCCTATTTTGCTGGTGCCTTTTTGGATTTCTCATAGGTGCAGAAACAGGTTACCTCATGACCGAGTTAAGACGTGGTGCAGTAGTTGGCCTGTTTCCATGGATTATATCACACTTTACTGTATTTTTCTGACAGGGGACATAGCATGGGTGGAGAGCAGACGTGGAAACAATGGCCAGCTAGTGCGTTGCGCTTACGGAGCATTAACTGGCTAACATATTGCTAATGTGGGAGCACTTAGTGCTTATTAAATATGAGGCAGTAAGTGTTTTTGTGCTAATTGGGGGCATGTTCATTTGAATCTTAATCCAGGACCTGCAAAAAAAAAAGTTGGACTGGTCCTTCTTGATACAAGGTTAATTTTTGGCTTGCTGCATGTTAAAATTCAGTGTCATGTGTTAAAGCCATTAATGCACTTTAGTAAACGGGATTCTTTCTATGTATATTTAGCGGCAATGTTTAGATACCACAACTGAACACCACCAAAATCTACCCCCTTCTTTCTGAACACACTACCAAACCCTTATCCACATCCTCACTTCCTCCCTCTTAGACTACTGCAACCTGCTCCTCACAGGTGTTCCAATGAACCATCTCTCTCCTCTATAATCTGTTCAAAATTCAGCTGCATAGCTTTGGGGAGGGGTAGGATGGGACCGTAGTCCCCAGGCCCCCGACTGAGGAGGGTGCTTAAGGAGCAGCTGGGATATGAACCTACGGCATGAACCTAGAGCCCCCTCAAATATCATATAGAAGAGCTAAAAATTTGGGAGAGTTACTGTCTAGGAATAGAAATGCTACGCCTGGGGCACCCTGTAATGGTGGCCATTCCAGATATGAAAATTGCACATACTGTAAATATAGCATGTGCACTCATTGGGTTGCTTTGAGAAATGGTGAGCGTTACTTCCTGAGAAATCAAACAGATTGTAATTTGAGTAAAGTAGTATATGGTATAAATTGTCCCTGCGGTAAATGGTATATTGGGTACACTATTAGGAAGATCAAGGTGTGAATGGGTGAACATCTGAGCAATATTAGTTTGCACAAATTGGAGGCACCTCTTGTAACCCATTGGGTAGAAACAGGACATGATCTGGAAGAGCTTAGATTTATTGTCTTATATCAGCTTCATAATAACCGTGGGGGCAATGAATCTCAGAAACTGCATAGAATTGAACAAAAAAATATTTTTCTATACAATACATTGGAACCTAAAGGTCTCAATCGTGAGATTGAACGGGACTTGGTAAGATAGAATGTGTAACCAAGTGCGTCATTTCCTCAAACCTCTCTGATTGGCTATGTGGTGCCATATATTGGGGCTCCATAATTATGTAGCGATATCCGGTTGAGTTGTTACAACGGAGCAGTTGGTCTGACTCTTTGATTCCCGGTAATGGCTTGCTATAGATACATATTTGTTTATGGTAAGTTGCTTGTATAAAATATATTTTTTGAGCGGGTATATTATGATAGTATTTGATAGTAGCGGTATTTTATATAAACCTTTTTACACAGAATAACAGCTCCTGAAGACGCCAAGTGAGTGGCAAAACACATGATTGAGACGCCAATTGTGCGGGACAAGTGGTTGTGTCGAGCTGAGAATGAGAGGCAAAGAGCATTGAAATTGACTATAATATTGATATGATATTTGATGTGGATTATGGAAATGAAATGAAAACCAGAAGGGACTGACCATCGAATTCCAATTTGTTGAGATTTGAACTCTTGTCCATGGAATAATAAGAACTGAAACATGGTGGTTGGATGTTGTTTAATACCGCCAGTATAATGAAGACAAAATAGCAGGAGGAATTCCACGTGTGGCTCCAGTGGTCCATTTCGGTTCTCTATTGATGGTCGTTCCCAGGGTTTAGAATTTGGATTTTAATTTTTGTGTGGAGTATGAATGGTGTTTAACATGCTATTTTAGATATGTTGCGATGTGTAAAGGATATTGATCATCGTATATTGATTTGTATTTGTTAATAAAGTTTTTGTAAATTGTATTGGAATTTATATTTTCCCGATTTGTTAGTAATGAACCTAGAGACAGCAGCTATGGGGGAGGGGCAGTGGTGACAGGAAGGAGGACACAAACCCCAATTTGTTTAGGTTTTTTTTCTAATTTGAGCTGACCTTCTTTCCCTGGGTTCCAGTAGCAAGTGACATTTAGTAATTAATTCAATTCTGAGGTGCAGCTTTTGTCTTGAGACTGCCTCCAGACACTGAAATATTTGCTAAACAGGCCTTGCTGCTGGGACCTAGGGAAGGAGCTCAGAATAAATTAGAGAAAAAAAGCCAGAGAGTGGGCTGCAGGGGAAAGTGATGCTGGACTACTTGGGGGAGGGGAGGGAAAGGGACATTCTGGGTATGGTGGCACAATATGGGAGAGACCGTATAGAGTGTATGGGGGGGGGGGACTAGCAATGAGATGAGTGAGATTGCAAATAAATAAAGCTGGTAATGGTAAAAGGGGGCAGTCAGAAACTGAATGGAGATAAGAGACAGAAGAAAGTTCCTGAAGATAATGATCGACAAGGAAGGCTCTAAGGCTGATGAGGGGGATGACAGACATAAGTAGATGAGGGCTGTGAAGGGAGTATGTACAGAAGATGGAAGCGGGAGAGGGAGTAGGTGAAAGACAGGGAATAAGAGGCTGGGAGGGATGGAAGGGCTAAGGAGAGGTTAGGATGAAGAGATGGACTGAGGAGATAGAAAGTAGAAAGGTAAAAAGAGGGAGCGTCAGGACCAGAATGAGAAGAAGGGTGCGATCTGCATGGATATACAAGAAAGAACTGAAGGAAAACGCCAAAAGGGAAAAAAATCAAATGGAAAAGAAACACATAAGGGGTGAATAGATGAAGAGAGGAGACGAGAAATGGCCCTGGAAAGGTTAGGAGAACACAGACAGAGGAAAACGAGAGAGACTGGAATCAACACAACTGGAAAATGAAAATGACCAAAAGGTAGAAAAAGTATTTGATTCTGAATGTATTCATTGGAATATATCAGGTTTGGACAGCATGCACCTCTTATGCCTTGGTATTTTGCAGAGTACAAGAGGAAATGCATTTCTGGTTCTATTTCTCCAGAGCTGCACTGCATTGTATTTCTAATTAGTGGTCCCTCATTCTGTATTTTCTAAGGGCACATTGGTATTTTGCATATGTGACTGAGAGGCAGTATTTTGCTGGCATGTAGTTTCTGTGTAGAGACCTGTAGCAGTCCTGTTTGTTCAGTTTTCCCAGTAGGAGACATTAAGGGGCATAATCGAACGGAAACGTCTATCTCCATGGGCGTTTATCTCCGAGAACGGGTCCGTGAAGGGGCGGACCGAACCGTATTGTCGGAAAAAAAATAGACGTCCATGTTTTATTCGACAATTTGTGAGGTGGGCGTTTTTGTTTTTCAGCGATAATGGAAACCGAAAGCGCCCAGCTCAAAAACGAATAACTCCAAGACATTTATTCGTGGGAGGGGCCAGGATTCGTAGTGCACTGGTCCCCCTCACATGCCAGGACACCAACCGGGCACCCTAGGGGGCACTTCTACAAAAACAAAAAAAAAAGGTAAAAGAGCTCCCAGGTGCATAGCACCCTTCCCTTGGGTGTTGAGCCCCCCAAATCCCCCTCAAAACCCACTGCCCACAAGTCTACACCATTACTATAGCCCTAAGGGGTGAAGGGGGGCACCTACATGTGGGTACAGTGGGTTTGGGGGGGCGGTTTGGAGGGCTCCCATTTACCAGCACAAGTGTAACAGGTGGGGAGGGGATGGGCCTGGGTCCACCTGCCTGAAGTCCACTGCACCCCCTAATAACTGCTCCAGTGACCTGCATACTGCTGCCAGGGAGGTGGGTATGACATTTGAGGGTGAAAATAAAAAGTTGTGAAACGGCATATTTTGTGGTGGAAGGGGGTTTGTGACCACTGGGGGAGTCAGGGAGGTCATCCCCGATTCCCTCCAGTGGTCATTTGGTCATTTAGGGCACTTATTGGGGCCTTATTCGTGGAAAAACAGGGTTCAGGAAAAGTGCCCTAAATTCTCGCTACAAACGCATATTTTTTTTCCATTATCGGCGAAAGGCGCCCATCTCTGATCGGCCGATAACCACGCCCCAGTTCCGGCTTCACCACGCCTTCGACACGCCCCCATCAACTTTGTCCGCATTGGCGACGGAGTGCAGTTGAAAACGTCCAAATTCGGCTTTCGATTATACCGCTTTATTCGTTTTTGGGAGATAAACGTCTATCTCCCGATTTGGGTCGCAATATAGGCGTTTTTCTATTTCAATTATAAGCAGGATTGTATATTGGTGTTCTAGATCCTGATATAATATTTGCAAGAGTTTACCGTTTATTGGATTTGTTATACCGCCATTGACTAACTGATCGATCATAGCAGTGTACAATTCTAAAAACAAAGTGAAAGACAGAAAAGAACTACAATAAATGTATAGGAAAGATTCAAATCACACAACCACAACCGAAAAGCGAGTTTGAGGAGGGAAGGGATGAAAGACTAGCAAAGTCTCATGTGGGTTCAAAAACTTGACAAAACAACCAGGTTTTTAAGGCTATTTTGAACTTTTTAAAAGACAGTTCAGCACGTAATGGAAGTGGCATGGATTTCCAAAGAGAGGGGGCTGCAAACTAGGCCTGATGGCAGGTACTGTTTGAGTCCCGGTGCTGACGATATGAAATGGTAGGTTTGCTTGAGGCTCCGAGTAGTCTTTTTGCAAGGTTTTATATTGCTTCACAACGTACTATGCGCTTGGCACTACAGGAAGTTGTGTTGCTATTACCGAAGTGATATCGAAATGAAATTCATTTAAAGCTTAATATTTAAAAGTATGATGTCACATTATGTGCTTTCACAATTCATTCTTAGAGGGAGTGGGGAGGTTTTGTTTATTACGATCATAATCAAAATTGCAAGGTTTCAAATTGCAATCCTGGAGGACCGCAAAACAATCTGGTTTTCATTATACCCCTAGTGAATATTGCTTACAAAGGAGGCAGTTCAAGCACATCTCTCAAATATTTACTAGGTGTAAGGCAGCTGGGTACCTGCTTAGATTCCCAGAGCCTCCTGCTATAAACAGTATAATTTTACCTTTTTCTGACTTCAGTAGTTGCTAATCAATTACATAAACCAGGCTTTTTTTTTAACTAACTAAGAGGTTAAGGGTAGACAGATTAATGCAAATAAAAGCAATATGAAAAAATGTTTGTCAAAAGGAGAAATTCTCAGAGTTAGAACTCACCCAAGCGGAATGCCACCTTAAGGTCAAAGGGTAGAGGGTGGACAAGTTTCTCTATCATTGTACAAGATTCTGATAGCTCCTAGGGCAACTCTCCCTCTCCTCTGCTAGTGCCTCAGAGGACCCTCTCAGGGGCTGGGAGCTCCAGGGAGCCATTCTCCCCAGGGTTTGTCATTCTTTTACACCGAGGCCTATATGCTCAAGAAAGCTCTCCCTCAACCTTTCCTGCAAGGTACCTCGGTGCTTGTGGGCGGATTTGGAGCAGGTAGGACTATCAGAAACTATCAGAATCTTGTGCGTTCTTCAATAATACTTTAACATCTCTCAGATAAGTACTAGCACAGTGTTAAGTGTTGTCAGCTGGCACCTCTTCGTGCTGTCCGCTCTTGGCTCGACACCTCTCAGTGCTGTCCGCTCTCCCCGCGACACCTCTCCGTGCTGTCCTTTTTCACCCACACAATTGGGGCTAATTCATCACCTTAGGGGAACTGCTTCTGCTTATTTGTAACAAGCGATTATTCACAGTACTATTTCCCCAACGGGATCAGAGAAACCCAGTCTGCCCGCTGTATTACAGCTGCTAGTCTCTGTGCACCTTGTTTCACTTCTCCCACACTCAAAAATCCATAACCGTTCAGTTTTAGAATTAGTTAATGACTTGGGATAAACCTGTGGTTCAGTCAATTCCTCTTCTCCTTTCTCTTACTGCCTAGGAGATAGAGGCATTTTCACCACCCTCACTTGTCAGACACCAACACTCTGACAACCTCCCACCAATGTTCAGACTGACCTCCTTCAGGTAATTAATTCCCACAGTCCCATGAAGCCAGACCGCATCTAGGCATTGTCACTGAGCGGCCCCAAATCTCTGGCTTCTCTCTGCAGTCTCTTCCTTTTTCATCTCCCTTTGTCCTGAGCAAAAGAATTCCATTTGCTCCACCTCAGCCTCCTTCATGACATTTTCACTTTTCTCTCCTAGTTCAATCTCCTCCCACTCCATGGAGTCTTCCCCCACCCTCTCTCCCAGGTGCTGCTCCTCCACCTGATTATCCTCCATCTCCCAAGCCCCTCCTGACTTTACTACCTGCTGGGAGTTGTAGTGCTGTTTCTCTTGTTCCCTCCTCCCTTGCAAGTGCTGCTGGGTTCTGTAGTTCTCTTCCCTTCTTGCAAGTCTCCTACCCCCTTTTCCTGTCAGAGGGTGCTCTTCCTTTCTTGGCTTACTGCCCCTGTCAGCTCTTCTCTGCTTTCCCTCTACCTCCTCCTTACAGTGTGCAAAGTGAACCAAGGCAATTTTGTTGTTTGATATAACAATTGGGATATTGCTGATGAACTATATTATTAGATATAACAAGATAATAAAATCCTGTTAGGGTTTCATTGAATGCATGACCACTCGAGTATCATCTAATGATTGATTTAATGTTCTCTGCCTTGAAATTACACTCTTTATAACACTGGCCATTTAAGTTATCTTGACTCATGGTATAAGACAGTGCCTACTTGGATGCATTGTGGTTTGAGAACACTGGAGTGGGATGATGGTCCTCTACTCGGCCAGTTACATTTATTGTGACTGATGTGTGAACTGAGCACTTCTTAAAAATGTATTATTACATTTATCACAGATTCTAGCTTAAATTTTCTTTAGTGCTATTTAGTTACCTATAATATTTATTTCAAAAAGAGGCACTATTTAATTTGATATTTTGCCTAAACTTTGTTGTAGTTAAAATTTAATGCCAAGAAGTGGAGGGTGATGCACTTGGGGTGCTGAAACCCAAAAGAGAGTTACCCGATAGGAGAAGAGAGATTAGTAAGCTCGACTCAGGAGAGGGACCTTGGGGTGATAGAGTCCGAGATTCTGAAGGTGAAGAAACAATGCGACAAGTGGCGGCCATGGCCAGAAGAACGATAGGCTGCATCGAGAGGGGTATAACCAGCAAAAGAAAAGAGGTGTTGATGCCCCTGTACAAGTCATCGGTGAGGCCCCACTTGTGTTCAGTTTTGGAGGCCATATCTTGTCAAGGATGTAAAAAGACTTGAGGCGGTGCAAAGAAGAGTTACAAAAATGGTATGGGATCTACGTTGCAAACTATATGAGGAGAGACTTGCCTACATAAACATGTATACCCTGGAGGAAAGGAGAAACAGGGATGACATGATACAGACGTTCAAATATTTGAAAGATATTAATCCACAAACAAACTTCTTTCAGAGATAAGAAGGATAGATCTAGAGGACATGAATTGAGGTTGAAGGGGGGCAGACTCAGCAATAATGTCAGGAAGTATTTGTTCACGGAGAGGGTGGTAGATGCTTGGAATGCTCTCCCGCAGGAGGTGGTGGAGATGAAAATGGTAACGGAATTCAAAAATGCATAGGATAAACACAAAGGAATCCTGTTTAGAAGGAATGGATCCATGGAATCTTAACAGAGATTGGGTGGCAACACCAGTAACTGGGAAGCAAAGCCAGTGTAGCAGACTTCTAAGGTCTGTGCCCTGAAAATGGCAAGGGCAGATCAAGACAGATATAGATATGAAGTATCACATATCATGTGTAATGAGTTTATCATGTTGGGCAGACTGGATGGACAACACAGGTCTTTATCTGCAGTTATAGACTGTTACTATGTTCAGGGGCTTGTCCTATATAGAGGCCTTATAGAAATTAAGTATGGGAGGTACTGGTGTGAGGTACAATATGATCCTGGAATGAGGATTTAGGGACAGACTTGGACAAGGGTGACTGAGTTAATATCTGTAAATCAGCATACAAAATTTAAATGTGCACTTGTAAGGTGGAGCAGATGATAAAGCTGCTGCTGCTTAGGACATACTGAATTTCAGTCATTTACTCCTGGATCAACACTGGGGTCTCTCCCTTTACTGGAGAGGTTGTTGGGGCAAGGGATCATGTCTGCATGCTTAGTGGAAATGGAGAGTTGTGCTTTTCTTCTGGAGCTGGGTAGATGGAAAAATAACCAAGCGATTCATGATCCCCTGCACATCATGCTAATACTGGCTGTTTTGGGTCGGAGGGCACGGATGTGACATACATGCATCAATGCATTTGTTTTTAGCTGCATGTTTTACAATCATAACTTTCTGGAAGGAGGTACCCAGTAAGAGTCACTGGGTGGGACAGGTCAAAATGCTCACAGAGATTTCATGTACAAGGTGTGGTAAAAGTGTTCTCTTGTTGATTTTCTAAATAAAGACAGTCCAAACAATTTATATAAATCATTTAATTCCAGCAGAGTTCTGAATTGTTGATCAGTACACCATGGAAACACAGGAGGGAGAGGGTGGGTAGGGGGCTAGGGTGGTTTGAAGGGAGAGGGTTTAGTAGTGTAGGGTTTGGTTTGAGACCCATTAGTTGATAGTGTCTGTTGGCCTCTCTTTAGTCGCCTCGCACTTAGCCAAAGAGATCTGGGAGGTTGATGTTTGGAAGTATTTATGAGGGATTGTCATTGACAGTGACTCAGATGTGCACCTGGAAATCTGGGATTAATGAACAGTGGCTCATATTTGTTTGAGATGTTGATCACTTACTGGGGGCCATAAGAGAACAGGCCCCAAGTGGGAGTTGAAGTCAGTGGGTGTCACTGCCAGATTTGGAGGATGTCCCAGAGGCTGAGTGCTGTAAAATTAAGCAGACTTAAACAAGAAATGTTATATTGTTCAATGTCGAACAGGGGGGAGGAAGGGGATGGGAGAGGAGTAACTCAGGGGGGAAAATGTTATGATGGTGTTGAACATCTTGACCTTGATTGTTTACTGAAACAAGTTTTTGATGCTTTGCTATGATGTAAGTGTTGTGTTTTGTACTTGCCATCAATAAAAAGGATTTAAACATAAATCATTTAATTCATGGTTAAGAAAAAAATGAACCTATGACTAGTCAGACAGTAATACATGGCAACCCTCCTCCTCTTCTCATTCCCCTGCTCTGGAATTGAGAAGCTGTAATGTGTCAGTCCATCTTTGATGACGTCATCAAGTCAACTGACATTATAAGGGCACCATCATGAGATTTGTAATGTCTCTTGGAATAGCTGTGTCTACTCTGAATGTAAGGGTCCAAGGAAACAAAGGGGCAGACGATCTGCAAGCTCCAAGATGGAAAATATACAAAGCAGATCGTTGATGGATAAAAAATGATTTTAATAATAAATTAGAATATGCATACAATAGCCCGACACAGGCCGTGTTTCGCCCTACTGGGCTGCTTCAGGGGCTCTTCAATGTTTCTCCACTACCAAAGGAGGAGTAAAATGATAAAAGCAACTGTGATATAATATACAGTTGATATCTTGAAAAAACGGCTCTCTCAGAGATGTTGAAACCAATGATCAATAGCATACAATCAATCAGACAGTCACTTATCTCCCAGTCTATTGATCATTGGTTTCAACATCTCTGAGAGAGCCGTTTTTTCAAGATATCAACTGTATATTATATCACAGTTGCTTTTATCATTTTACTCCTCCTTTGGTAGTGGAGAAACATTGAAGAGCCCCTGAAGCAGCCCAGTAGGGCGAAACACGGCCTGTGTCGGGCTATTGTATGCATATTCTAATTTATTATTAAAATCATTTTTTATCCATCAACGATCTGCTTTGTATATTTTCCTACTCTGAATGTAAGACACCATCACTCCAGAGTGGCCCTTCAGGGACTGGGGTAGCTCGCCTGTTAGGGCAGAAGGTATTTTCAGAAGTAACTGAACAACTGCAGCATTCACATGATTTTATTTACTCACAGCCAGGGAGAATAGCACTTCTATCACATTATAAGTTTCTGCTATTTTTCTCCTTTTATGACAGCTTCATTGTCATGCTCCTGTCCTAAGCATCCAGCAGTACTGAAATACAGCCCCAGTTGTGGCCAGATAGATTATCAGCCTCCAGGATGGTAATCTTATCCTTGGTCACTTTGCTGAGTTATCTGTCTCTTGCACACAGCCTGGTCTTGCAGTTCTGGGAGACATACAGGAAGTACACAAGACAGTCTCTGGCCAAGAAGACCTACAGGAAGTGCACAGGACCGTCCTGACAAAATGAACTATAGAGAAAGCTCACATGAATCTCTGCCACAAAAAGACATGAAGGAAGCATACAGGAGGGTCTCTGGTCCAAAGGCAGAGAGAGGAAACATACAGGATCATCAGCCATCTTGTCAGACATACAGGTGTATTCTGGATTCTCTTCTGGAACATATGCTTAAGACTTGCTACACTTCAAAGAGTAGAACTCAAAAATGGAATTGTGATGCGTAGGATGCCTTCACTGCCTGATTTGTAAAATACCAGCACTCAGTTCCAATCATTCCAAAAACTTGGTCCAGTCAGCTTGTGTGCCTTATGATAAAAATCACTTATTTCAGTGGACTCTCAAAACTTTGAAAGTGCAATCAAACAAAATGGGAAATGGTAAAAGTAACACAATTGACTTCCGTTACACAACACTCCTTTTAACGACCACTTTACACAAAGAGTACTTCTTTCTCCTTTAGTGGTCAGGCTGACTACCCTCCTGAATCGTCAATATGCCAGCCTCCTCACAGACTGGAATATTCCTCTTCTTATGATATTCCAGGCAGGGTAACACAGACCTCTCCTCTTGGACAACCTGGCTGGAGGCCAGAAAATAGCCAAATAATAGCCAGTTTTCTGCTGGCCGCTGATCACTCCCATCTCGCCCTACCTCCCATCTACCCTTCCTCTCTCCCCTCTTTCTTTACTCCCCCCTCCCCAACAGATCCAGTACCTCTATTCTTCCTCCTTATCCCACTGGTTCATGAAAACTTGCCTTTCCCTCTAGGGGTCACTGGCAGTAGCAGCAATTAACACAAAAATTTAGAGGGAGAGAGAGAGAGAGAGAGAGAGAGAGAGAGAGGTATGCTAGACTGCAGGGGATGGAAGGAAATGGGGGGGGGGGGAGATATGCTAGAGGGGGTAGGGTAAGGCAGAACATGACTAACAAAAAACAATAAAATTTATAGTGAAATCTTAAGACAGCACAGCGAGTATGTGTCTTCACCGCACTGTGGAAGAAAGACAACTGAGGGAAGTCCCATATGATAGTGGACGTGGAAATTTTCAGGCATGTGGGTGAGGGCTTCTCTCGAAAACCTCCAGCTTAATTTGAGCTGAGGAAAGCTTCTGGACTCCATTAGATATCACCATCTGGGAGGTTTTTCAGTCATATTTGTCTTCAAAGGGAAATTATGGGTCCAATATTCAAAGTGTTTATGCTCCTAACTTTGAGTTATGTTTAAGAAAAACATAAGAACATAAGTCAAGCCATACTGGGTCAGACCAATGGTCCATATAGCCCAGTATCCTATTTTCCAAACAATGGTCAAGTCAGGTCACAAATACCTGGCAGAAACCCAAATCGTGTCAACACTCCATACTACAAATCCCAGGGCAAGCAGTTGCTTCCCATGTCTGTCTCAATAGCAGATTATGGACTTTTCCTCCAGGAATTTGTCCAAACCTTTTTTAAACCCAGATAAGCTAACTGCTGTTACCACATCCTCTGGCAAAGAGTTCCAGAGCTTAACTATTTGTTGAGTGAAAAAAATATTTCCTCCTATTTGTTTTAAAAGTATTTCCATGTAACTTCCTCAAATGTCCCCTAGTCTTTGTACTTTTGGAACGAGTAAAAAAATTGAATTACTTCTACTCGTTCTACACCACTCAGAATTTTGTAGACCACAATCATATCTCCCCTCATCTGTCTCTTTTCCAAGCTGAAGAGCCCAAACCTCTTTAGCCTTTCCTCATATGAGAGGAGTTCCATCCCCTTTATCATTTTGGTTGCTCTTCTTTGAACCTTTTCTAATTCTGCTATATATTTTTATGAGATACGGTGACCAGAACTGAACACAATACTCAAGATGCAGGTGCACCATGGAGTGATACAAAGGCATTACAGTATTTTCGGTCTCATTCATTATCCCTTTCCTAATAATTCCTAGCATCCTATTTGCTTTTTTGGCCTCCGCCGCACTCTGAGCAGAATATTTCAGTGTATTATCTACAATGACAATCAGATCTTTTTCTTGAGTGCTGACCCCCAAGGTGGACCCTAGCATCAGGTAACTATGATTCGAAGTATTCTTTCCAATGTGCATCACCTTGCATTTGTCCACATTAAATTTCATCTGCCATTTGGACGCCCAGTCTTCCTGCAATATTTCACAGTCTGCACGTGCTTTAACAACCTTGAATAGTTTTGTATCATCTGCAGATTTGATCACCTCACTCGTCGTTCCGATTTCCATATCATTTACAATATGTTAAATAGTACCGGTCCCAGTACAGACCCCTGCGGCACTCCACTGTTCACCCTTCTCCATTGAGAGAAATGACCATTTAACCCTACCCTCTGTTTTCTGTCCAATAACCAATTCCTAATCCACACCAGAACCTTGCCTCCTATTCCATGACTCTTTAATTTTCTCAGGAGTCTCTCATGAGGACGTTTATCACAAGCTTTCTGAAAATCTAGATACACTACATCAACCAGCTCACCTTTATCCACATGTTTATTCACGCCTTAAAAGAAATGAAGCAAATTGGTGAGGCAGTGGATTTTCCCCAAGTCCATCTTAATGGCTTATGGACTTTTCTTTTAGGAAGCTATCCAAACCTTTGTTAAACCCCACTAAGCTAATTGCTTTTACCACATTCTCTGGCAACGAATTCCAGAGTTTAATTACATGTTGAATGAAGAAATATTTTCTCTGATTTGTTTTAAATTTACTACTTTGTAGCTTAGTTGTGTGCTCCCTAGTCCTAGTATTTTTGGAAAGAGTAAACAACCCTCAGCTGTCTTTTCTCCAAGCTGAAGAGCCCTAACCACTTTAGCCTTTCCTCATAGGAAAGTCGTCTCAACTCCTTTATCATTTTCATCACTCTTCTCTGTTTATAATTCCACTATATTTTTTCTGAGATGCAGTGACCAGAATTGCACATAGTATTCAAGGTGCAGTTGCACCATGGAGCGATACAAAGGCATTATAACGTCCTCATTTTTGTTTTCCATTCCTTTCCTAATAATACCTAACATTCTATTTGCTTTCTTAGCTCCCGACGCACACTGAGCAGAGGGTTTCAACTTATCATCAACGATGACACCTAGATCCCTTTCCTGGTCAGTGACTCCTAACCTTGCATCACGTAACTATAGTTCGGGTTCCTCTTTCTCACATGCTCACATTAAGCGTCATCTGCCATTTGGATGCCCAGTCTCTCAGTCTCGTAAGATCCTCTTGTAATTTTTCACAATCGTCTTGTGATTTAACAACTTTGAATAACTTTGTGTCATCAGCAAATTTAATTACCTCACTAGTTACTCCCATCTCTAGATCAGTTATAAATATGTTAGAAAGCATTGGTCCCAAAACAGGGCCCTGGGGAACCCTACTATCTACCCTTCTCCATTGAGAATACTGACCATTTAACCCTAATCTCTGTTTTCTACCTGTTAACCAGTTTTTAGTCCTCCTATTCCATGACTTACCACATGCTAAAAGGTACAACCGCAGGATGCGCTCAGGCATTCTGCGGCAGTTCTGGGATCAGTGCTCGCCAATCCCAGTCTACAAAATATTAAATTATGTTTAGGCTGGGACTTGTTTGGGGACGGAGATTATGGGGGCGGAGATTAGGTGTGCCCTGTGCTAATCAGTTAGCACAGGCAAATTGCCGTGCACTGAGGATTAGTGCAGGTTTAGCGTGTGAGACCTTACCGCCTACAAAATAGGTAGAGGTAAGGGCTCACACGGTTATTGGGAAATTAGCGCATGGCCATTAATAGAAAAAAAAAGAAATTGCAGCCATTTTATAGCCATGCCAAAAATGGCCTCAGCGGGCGGCAAACTTATGCGCTAAGAAAAGCGCATGCCACTTTTTATTGCAGCTTTCTAAAAGGGCCCCTCAATTGGTTATCTTTAAATGATAACTGCAGCCCAGCATGTCTCTCATTCTTCAACAAGAAACCAGGATGAATTTTAACTGAACAACAAACTGCTGGATAAACTTGAACTAGTGACTAGGGTGGCAAATTTAAAAGTGAAGATCTGTGTGGTTAATTTCTGAATTAAATGGTTCCCACCCGTAACCTCCGCTCACAGGACAAATCCCTCCTCTCAGTACCCTTCTCCACCACCGCCAACTCCAGGCTCCGCTCATTCTGCCTCGCCTCACCCTATGCTTGGAATAAACTTCCTGAGCCCTTACGCCAAGCCCCCTCCCTACCCATCTTCAAATCCTTGCTCAAAGCCTACCTCTTCAATGTTGCTTTCGGCACCTAACCTTTATACCTTTCAGGAAATCTAGACTGCCCCTATTTGACTGACTGTACATTTGTCCTTTAGATTGTAAGCTCCTTTGAGCAGGGACTGTCCTTCTATGTTAAATTGTACAGCGCTGCGTAACCCTAGTAGCGCTTTAGAAATGTCAAGTAGTAGTAGTAGTAGTCAAATCCTTTGAGTGTTGGCTTCACTAGGCCCAAATGGTCAAACATGTTTGTTGTCAATGGTGGCACTCGACACAAGATTTTATTATTTTTATACATAATAAATGAAAAATTCTATAACTTAGACCCACATTTACACGGGTAATTACTAGCAGGCGGCAAAGCACTATTCTGCAAATACCCTCTTAGGGCTGGATTCAGTAAATGCGCTCAAAATTCAGCGCTGAAAAAAAAAATCGGTGCTGAACGATATTCTGTAATGAGTGTAACGAGATCGGCATGCTCATAGAACAGCACGAAGTGCGGGGGATCCACGCTCAACTTTGGCACAAGGAGTTATACCAACTGAAATTAGGTGAAAATCCTGGCAAGTTGGGCATGGATCCGCACTATACCAGGGGCATAGCTACGTGGGGCCATGGGCCCCCGTAGATTTGGGCCTGGCCCCCCTCCCGCCGTCAACCCTCCCCCGCCACCATCGGGTACCTTTGCTGGCGGGGGTCCCCAACCCTCGCCAGCCGAAGTCCTCTTCTCCGGCGTGGCCGCGTTGCTGATCTGCAAGGGCAGGCTTCTGTTTCTGTGAGTCTGTACATGCAGGACGTCAGACTCACAGAAACAGAAGCCTGCCCTTGCAGATCAGCAATGTGGCCGCGCCGGAGAAGAGGACTTCGGCTGGTGGGAGTTGGGGACCCCCACCAGCAAAGGTACCCGACGGTGGTGGCGGGGGAGGGTTGGCGCTGGGGGGGATCAAAGGTGGTGGTGGTGGTGGCGGTGAGGTAAAAAATGGCGGGGGGAGGGGGTAAAAATGGCAGAGGGGTCGGCAGCACCAGGGGTGGGGGGCTAAAATGTGCCCCCTCACCTCGCGCTCTGGACCCCCCCTCCCGCCGAAGTCTGACTACGCCCCTGCACTATACTATAACACTGTGCACATTTTAAGGGAATGCGCCTGACCCACTCATCCCATTTCCAATGCCACACCCCCTTTGCAGATCCACACAAAAACGCTATTCGATAAATGGAAGTATGTTTTTGCATTAATCTTGTCAGTTCTGCCCCATTTTGGTGCATTGCATCCATTAGAACGCTTTTCACACTGAACATTTGGCACGGATGTAGTGCCTAACATTTGGTGCCATATATACAATTGCCCTGTTACTGTACACAGTGCATATTTGCAAGGGGGCGTACACGGGGAGGAGCTTGGGCAGAGCAGAGGCGGGGCTCCCACTTACACATGTAACTTATAGAACACTGTAAGCCAGGGATGCTCAATGTCGGTCCTTGAGGTCCACAACCCAGTCGGTTTTCAGGATTTCGAACGAATGAATATGCATAATAGTGACTATTAAGTAACTATTTATTTCTAGTCACATTACATAAGAAAATCCACTTTTACCTCAATTCTTTATGGTTCTCATGCACTCCATCCATTCATTACTCTCACACCTGATCCTCAATAGTCCCAGGGCTCCTGTAGGAGGTCGATCCTGTGGAAGCAGCCTGACCAGTTAAAAAAAGTTGTAGTTGAACCCTTGAAGACGCGGCAGTGTGAAACGCATCGATTGCGTAAGGTTTGACATCATGTGGTGCTGTTTATCTGTTCACATCAAGTGAAAATCAAGCTGGTGATTGGAATTGGAGTATGTAAGAATTCCATTGAGAACACCGAGGGAGAAGTATGATACAGTGACTGGAGGAATTTATCCGGCAATATGTATGATCTGCAGGAACATTATGCTCAGAGAATTCCTGCAACAAGTCTGAAGGAAGTACATGACATTTGAGGGTATTGTAGCACCTCAATCTGGAGAGTTCTGTTATAGAACATTGATTTTGAAGGACAGTAAGAAACTCTGTGTAACAGATATGAAAATTTAAAGTTTTGTATCGGACTATTCCCTAGGGCCCTGATGGCGAACCTATGACACGCGTGTCAGCACTGACACGCGTAGCCATTTTCGATGACACGCGGCGCTGCCGCAGTATGGTCCGCCCTCCCTCCTCGCTCCCAGAAACTAACCTTAAAGCCTCCTTTCACGTCGCAGCAAGCAGCAGCAGGGCAGGCCACTCCTTCCTTCCGTGTCCTGACCTCGCCTGACGTAACGTCCGCGAGGGCGGAGCACAGAAGGAAGGAGGAGAGGTCTGCCCTGCTGCTGCTTGCTGCGACGTGAAAGGAGGCTTTAAGGTTAGTTCCAGGCCCAGTAGTGGGTGGAGGGGGGGGCCCAGTGACCTCGGGTGGGCAGCGATCTCAGGTAGGGGGGGCCCGGGGGCAGTCCTAGTAGCAGTGATTTTTCTTGAAGTGACACACCACCCGAGTTATGCTCGTTTTTTTGGTGAATTTTGACACACCAAGCTCAAAAGGTTGCCCATCACTGCCCTAGGGTAAAGTGGATGTCACAGAAGAAAAAAAGAGAGGTTGAATGTAATTAGAGTGCGGATCAGGTGTTAGAGTCATGAATGGATGGAGTGCATGAGAACCATAAAGAATTGAGGTAAAAGTGGATTTTCTTATGTAATGTGACTAGAAATAAATAGTTACTTAATAGTCACTATTATTCAAGTTGTGTAACTAGAAAGAAAGAGAGGGATCTATCTCATTTAAGGGATTAGCAATGAATATGCATGAGATCTATTTGCATGCATTGCCTTCATTGTGGAAATCCTTAAAACCTGACTGGGTTGTGAACCTCGAGGACCGATATTGAGCACCCCTGCAGCAAGCTATGTACCTCCCTGCCACATTTAGTGCCCAAATGTACATAAACTCTATGGCTGGTGTAACTGTGGGTATCTAAATGTTAGGTTTGCAGTCAGTGGCGTAGCTACAGGTGGGCTTGGGTGGGCATAGGCAAACCCATTTTTGGCTCAGGCCCACCCACTGGCAGTACCATACTTTGCCCTCTCCCTCTTCTCCACCGGCAACACAGTTTCTGTACCTGTCTCTGAACACCCTCCCCGGTGGCAGCCACAAATATTCACTTTCGCTGCCTGCAGCAGACTGGCAGGCTTCGCTCTGCCACATCCCACTCTTGCTGACATTACTTCCTGTTTACTTACTAGCAAAATGCAGGAGAGGGAAGCCTGCAAGGCTGGCGCAGGTAGGTAGTGAAAAGTGAATTATTGTGGCTGCCTCTAAGGTACATCAGGGAGGGGGTTCAGAAATGGGGGAACTTCTGGTCTCCGAGCAGGGCACTGAGGAGAAAGGGAGAGATTTGGATGCGAGGGGGGGGGGGGGGAGGGAGCTGAGGAGAAGGTAACATTTTTGTTTTATATATCTAGGGGGCGTGGAAGGACCCATCTGTTCATGGAGGCAAGTTGTTTATTTTTTATATGTATATCTTGGACATTGTTATATCAGATTGCATTGCCTGTGCCTTTAAGAAAGGCAGGAAGTGACTTTGGAATACAAATATTAGTCTTCCTGCCGTGCTCTGTAATAGGCTTTTCCTGAGCACATGTCCCAGTTCCCTATACCTTGTGGGACTTTTCTTATTGGCTGGCCTTGTCCCTGTGTATGTGGGCTAGAGCCCACCCTTCTCTCCTTTTGGGGTTTGAGAGTATGGTTTTCTAAGGACTATAAGCTAACTTTGTTGTCCCTGTTGCATACTCCCCCTCTTTCAAGCTAGTGTAAGTAACCAGGATTTTACCATTTAAAAGTATTGACAGCATCTACTCATCAGCCAGTGCTGAGATTTCCTGGCTTCCCTGGTTACAGGGTGAGCTGGTAAGAACAGACTACCAGTTTGCAAGGCAGAGACTCTTGTTCAACATATCTAACTGTGAGTCATATTTCCTTTGTTTGATTTGCATTAAAGAAGATTTGTTTCAAGAGTTCTGAGTCTTCACAGTGATGTTCTATACTCTGGTTAACTGAATGCTAATCTCCTGAGTAGACAGAGCAGAACACCATCCAAGTTAACTCTGGGCCCACCCAAAATACCAGGTCTGGATATCAGGTTATGTTAGTGCTGTATAATGGAATTTAGTTGCCGAGATTCCATTCTAGAAGGCGCCTAAACGGAAGGGTTTACTTGTTGAATTACCTCCACGAGGAGTAATATTCAGTGCCAGCAGCAGCATTTAAATTTGTGTCAGTGCAGTGTGCTGAAAATTGCATATCCAATTAATGGAGGAATATCACCGCTATGGACTAGATTCTATATATGGCACCTTAAAAAATTGGTACCGAAAAAAATACACCTTAGGTGTGGTTTATAGAATATGCCTAGGGCCCACCCGCGTGACTAAATCTAGTTGCAGGAACGTATGTCAAGTAAAACTTGGTGTAAATGCCGGCAACTAAGGTAGGTTTGGACAGCGTGCATAATTTATGCATTAGAATTTGCGCGCATCACTTTATAGAATACACTTAGCAAGTTGTGCGTGTAAATTCTAATTAATTAGTGTCAATAATTGCTTGTTAATTGGCAATTATCAGCACTGATAATTAAGTTGTGCGTGCAATACAGAATATGACCAGAATTGGGGGTATATGGGTAATATTTGATTCCAGATCTTGCTCCACCCTCCCTCTGCCCCTTCTCTGAACGGACTGAGAAGGCCAGTTAGAGATAGTTTTTCCCTTTCTCATGTTTCTTCCCTTCCCTGTTATCCTTATGTAACAATTGTAAATACTTCTCTAAATACAATCTTTCCTCAATTCAACACTTATAAGCAGAAGTTAGTAGAACTGCCAAGGAGGCTTGATCTTTCAGAGGGAGATCTTAAGCCCCACCTCATTCTGCCTAGCCACACTTCCACCCCAACTCCGTCTAGCCACACCCCTATCCCCACCCTACTCCACCTCCTGACAGATCTGAATTTGGCAGCCTGGCACCAACAAGCCACCTCCCCTCTTGGGCAGCAGGAGATGCCTTACTGAAACATTTTTCTGCTGCTGCGGGACCAGTCTTGCGATAAGAGCTGTGAGTGTTAGGGCCGCTGCTTTTTTTTTTAACTTTAAATATTTATTTTTATTGACAAACGCAATGTTTTCCAACATTCAATCAATTTCAAAATCAACAATCCCTTCCCTCCCACCCCTAGGACCTCTGCTTTTTAATATATTTATAAATGATTTAGAGATGGGAGTAACTAGTGAGGTAATTAAATTTGCTGATGACACAAAGTTATTCAAAGTCGTTAACTCGCGACAGGATTGTGAAAAATTACAAGAGGACCTTACGAGACTGGGAGACTAGGCGGCTAAATGGCAGATGATGTTTAATGTGAGCAAGTGCAAGGTGATGCATGTGGGAAAAAAGAACCCGAATTATAGATACGTCATGCAAGGTTCCACGTTAGGTGTTACGGACCAAGAAAGGGATCTGGGTGTCGTCGTCAATAATACACTGAAACCTTCTGCTCAGTGTGCTGCTGCGGCTAGGAAAGCAAATAGAATGTTGGGTATTATTAGGAAAGGTATTGAAAACAGGTGTGAGGATGGTATAATGCCGTTGTATCGCTCCATGGTGCGACCGCACCTTGAGTATTGTGTTCAATTCTGGTCGCCGCATATAGTTGGTTAAAGGTGCATCGTTGGATTTGGATATATGGAAAACAATAAACATACTTTAAAAAAAAAAGGAAAAGGTGCAGCGAAGGGCGACTAAAATGATAGCGGAGATGGGACGACTTCCCTATGAAGAAAGACTAAGGAGGCTAGGGCTTTTCAGCTTGGAAAAGAGATGGCTGAGGGGAGACATGATAGAGGTATATAAAATAATGAGTGGAGTGGAACAGGTGGATGTGAAGCGTCTGTTAACGCTTTCCAAAAATACTAGGACTAGGGGGCATGCGATGAAACTACAGTGTAGTAAATTAAAAACAAATAGGAGACAAGTTTTCTTCACCCAACGCGTAATTAAACTCTGGAATTCGTTGCCGGAGAACGTAGTGAAGGCGGTTAGCTTGGCAGAGTTTAAAACGGGGTTGGATGGTTTCCTAAAGGACAAGTCCATAGACCGCTACTAAATGGACTTGGGAAAAATCCACAATTTCGGGAATAACTTGTATAAAATGTTTGTACATTTGGGTAGCTTGCCAGGTGCCCTTGACCTGGATTGGCCGCTGTCGGGGACAGGATGCTGGGCTCGATGGACCTTTGGTCTTTTCCAAGTGTGGCATTACTTATGTACTTATGAGATTTTGCAGCTCTTATTGCAAGACTGGTCCTGCAGCAGCAGGAGATGAAGTCTGCTGCCAATGGAGGGGGAGGCCAAGCGGGAGTCTCCATGCTCGGGGGGTCTTTTTCTAAGAGGCAGTAAGCCCAATGCGGTCTTACTGCTCACTAAAACAGAAGTATCGCCGGGCTACCGCAGCGTGTGCCATTTCCAGCACTACAAAAATATTTTGGCTTTTTCTTTAAAAAAAAAAAAAAACAGCCTTTTATCTGCTGCAGTAAAAGGGGGTCTCGGCGCGCATCAAAAACGTGTGCTGACGCCATCGCAAGCCCCCTTTTGCCGCAGCTTAGTAAAAGAGCCCCTCAATGTGGGAGACTTTGCAGGTCTGAATTAGGCCAGCAACACAGAAGGCCTGTTCAGGGTATGAGTGGCAACATTGTCATCGCTATGACATCAGTGATTGGCTCATCTAAACAAAGTTAATTGCTAACGCTGGTACTGAAATTTGTGTGTCATATAGGCCAATTTAATCTCAAGTGCACCGATTTTAAGGTTTTGGAGGAAAGGGGTTCCCTATATTTAGGAACTGGGTAAAGAAAGAGATCCCTTTCCCTGGATGAAGTCAGTATCGGGATACAAGAGGGCACCTCTGGTATAAGGGTTCGCCAGGTACGCACCTGCTCCAAGATGTCATCCCCTTTGCTGGTTTTTCGCAGCTGTAAAAAAAGAAAATAATAATAATGAAAATTCTAATGATGGCTTCTCTGCATCCCCACAAAAAGAGCAACAAGGAGTTACAGGGGCCTTTAATTTCCAAATCAAATACAAGGTTTGGTCTAAGGACTGTTTGTGAGGTTTAGTGAGGAGCTACAGCACAAAGGCTAAAAATCACAAAGATTCACCAATGTTTTTTGTTCTTTTTTTTTCAATAGTTTGCGTGTTATGTGTGGTTGGATTGTTTTTGTGTATATTATTGAAAAAGCTAAAGACCATAAGACCCATTTCCATCTCCTGCCCCAATTACAGCATATCTTAATCCTTAGTATTCCAATTTTCCCCCTCTTTTAAAGATCCCAGGAGCTTGTCCCATGTTTCTTGAAACGTGACTTTTCTTTACCTCCTCTAATAGAAAACTATTCCATGGATCCACCACCCTTTGAGAAATAAATATTTCATCATCATCCCATGACCTCTCAGTCTCAAAACTTCCCTTTCTTTGATAAAGGCCTGCCTCTTGTACATTTATTCCTAAAGGCATTTGAAAGTTTCAGTCTTTTCTTTTCCCTGCCTCCAAGGTATGTGTGTTTGAAGACCTTTGTTCCCCTCAGCACTGTTCCTTCTAAGCTGAGCAGGAGCCTCTTCCTACAAATCCTGCCAGTGGGAGGTGCTGTTTCACTATCATATGTTCAATATTAGGGACAGACAAACTCTGCAGGACTCCAGAGAACCTGCCTGTCTCTAGCAATTGAAAACACAATATTGAGGCATCATCCCCCATTAGCAGCAATGCCGATGGAGGACTCCCGCTCAGCTTACAGGGAACAGTGCCCCTCAACAGCCTCCATGGTAGTGGAGGAGCAGCCTAATGGTTACAATAGCAGGCCGAGGAAGCCAGGGTTAAATCCCAGTGCTGATCCTGTGCCTCTGGTACAAACCTAGGGAACCTTTTACCAAAGGGTGTTAAGCCCTAATGCGTGCTTAGAGCGTGAAAAACAGGCTACACAAAACACATTTTGCCTGTTAGGGAAAGGGGATGAGACTTGATATACTGTCTTTCTGTGGTTACAATCAAAGCCGTTTACATATTATATACAGATAATTATTTTGTACGTGGGGCAAAGGAGGGTTAAGTGACTTGCCCAGTTACAAAGTCCTGCAGTGGGAATTGAACCCAGCTCAGCAGGATCAAAGCCTGCTGCACTAACCACTAGGCTACTCCTTCACTCAGCACTGCTAGTGTGTGCTAAATTGTGTATTAGCTGTTTTTAAAAAAAATAATTTTTGGAAGGGGTGGATCATGGGCAGAGAGTGAGAGTAGAAGCATTCACCAGCTAGCACATTTGCATCAGCACGCTAACTGGTTAACACTGAGTTAATGCAGGAGCAACTTAGGGCCTACTAAATAGGAAGTGGTAAGTGCTTCCCTGTTAACTTCTTACAGGTAACGTGTGCTAATGCGAACATTAGTGCAAGACCTGAAAAAATAATTATTGAATGCCTTAAATTATACCATGTGAAATCTGGGCTTAGTGCATGGGAAAGTGCTTGTTAAGATATGCTAAGCTTGGATTCTAACACCTTTTAGTAAAAGGGCCCCTTAGACTGCAAGCCCTCTGGAGTCAGGAACAATGCTTACTAGGGACAGGCCAAGACAATCTGCCGCCTAAGGCAAGAAATGAGCGGTCGTCCCAGTTCCTCCACATCTGTAGTCACCCCTGCCCTTCCTTTTTTTTTCTTGTTTTTCAAAAGAAGGCGGCAGCAGTGACTCCCATAAGCTGCCCCACTGCCGGTTCTGACCCTCTCTCTCTCTACTGTGGGCCTCTTTGAAGTAATTTCCTGTTTCCTTGGAGGTGGGCCACAGTAGAGAGAAGGGCCCATGACCAGTGGCAGGGCAGTCTATGGGAATCACTGCCACCGTCTTTTAAAAAACAGGAAAAGAAATAGGTAATTTCAGGGAAGAGGGTTGGGGACGGAAGGGTGGGGGGCAATTCCGCCTCACAAGAGTGCCACCTGAGGCCCCCGCCTCAGGTGGCCTAATGGTAGGGCCACCACTGACACCTACTGTACCTGAACGCAACTCACCTTGGCCTACTGAGAAAGGCATGAGCTAAATCTAAAACCCTTATATCCTTTATATAGGTTTTATGAATAAGACTCCTGATCATTTGAGTAACCACATTCTAGAATGATCCCATCCTATCTATTTTCCTTTCCAGCTGCAGCCTACCAAATTGGACACAGTACTCAACCTGAGGTCTCTCAGAAGAGATTCTCAACAGCATTATTACTGCTTATTCCTCTGCTTATACAACCTAGCATCCTTCAGGCTTTGTTGATGTACTGTAGGGGCAAACTGGGACACCAGGGAGGCTGGTGGGTTGCTAGAGGCTTAGGGCCAATAGAGGCAGCGGCCAATCAGCTTTCTAGAGATGGCTAAAGTTCTGCCTGTGCAGCAGTTCCAGTACTTTCACTATTCTACCAGAATAGACAGTTTTGACCTTTTACTACTCCCTGAACCTGAACATGGGCTGCACCTTCTCTGCCTGCCTGACAAAGTAAGAGGATCCTGCCCTTGGAGGGAAAATACAAGGCTTGTATAAATGCCTACACTAGTCTTTGGTTCAGCTCCACAGCCAGAGCATCATCTATGCATGGAGACCAGGGTTTGGCTTACTGACCCTAGCCCTAGCCAGAGCTGCCAAGGGGTCTCGATTTTTGAGAGGGAGATTTAAGTACCTGCCACCAGCCCTACCCCACTCTGCCTTTACCCGCCCACTGTACCTCATGGCTCCCACCCCTTCACACCCCTCAATTCCACAGCCATTCCAGAAAATATTTTTCTTACACCAGTGACAGCAGGGATGGTAAGAGGGTGTGTTTCAGTTCACTCTCTTACGCCCCCTATCCAGCATATATTCCTCCCAGGGACATAACCGCGAGGGGGTCTTGGCTCCCCCACCTTGAGTGTAAACCCACCCGAAAATTGTGGCCCAAGCCCCGCTAGCTGAAGAGGTCCACTGCATGAGCCTCCTACCAAGAAAAATGTCAGGAAGTATTTTTTCACACAGAGAGTGGTGGATGCTTGGAATGCCCTCCCGCGGGAGGTGGTGGAGATGAAAACGGTAACGGAATTCAAACATGCGTGGGATAAACATAAAGGAATCCTGTTCAGAAGAAATGGATCCTCAGGAGCTTAGCCGAGATTGGATAACAGAGCTGGTAGTGGGAGGCGGGGCTGGTGGTTGGGAGGTGGGGATAGTGCTGGGCAGACTTATAAGGTCTGTGCCAGAGCCGATGGTGGGAGGCGGGGGATAGTGCTGGGCAGACTTGTACAGTCTGTGCCCTGAAAAAAACAGGTACAAATCAAGGTAAGGTATACACAAAAAAGTGGCACATTTCTTGGGCAGACTGGATGGACCGTGCAGGTCTTTTTCTGCTGTTATCTACTATGTTACTATGTTACCATGCTATCTGAGCAGTACAACAGTCGGCAGAGTGCTTCAGCTGCCGATGCCAGCCCATGCTCAGTTCAGGCACTTGAAAACAGAAAATAATAAGATACCTTTTTATTGTACTAGCCTAATACCTTTTTCAATTAGCTTTCAGAGGCCAAAACCTCCTGCTTCAGGTCAGGACAGGACAGTATACTGCTGTTATGGTATCCTCTTCTGACCTAAGGAAAGAAATGTTGGTCTCTGAAGGCTGTTTCCTTGGAGGGGGACCACAGTAGAGAGAAGGGCCCATGACCAGTGGCAGGGCCTGCAAATAGGTGGGATAATGTGGGATACAAATGCTATAAATAAATAAAATAATCAAAAATGTATTAAAGTCAGTCCAATATAAAGGTATCATCTTATTTTCTATTTTGTGGGTTTTTTTTGCATTTATTAACCTTTATTAACACATCTACCACATTGCTTTATCCTAAATTAAAAATAAAATTAATTTTCTGTACCTTTGCTGTCTGGCCATTTACTTTTTCTAATTGTGTTGGTCCCAGTCTCTTGATTCTGCTTTCCTTAGTTTTCTCTTAACTCTCGTGCCAGGATTTCCTGTCCATTTGTCATTTTCTCTCCTTTTTCTTTATTTTCTTCAATTTATTTTTCTGTCTTTCTGTCCTGATTTAATTCATTCTTACTATCCAGTCTTTCATTTCCCTCATTTTTACTTCATCTACCTATGGCTTTTCATCATTTCCTCACCCTTGTTCTTCCCGTGCCCCTTCCTCTTATTCTCCATTCTTTCACTATCTTCTCCCCCTTTCCATCCAGCGTCTTCCCTCTTTCTCTTCCCATCCTTCCACTCATCTACCCTCTCTCCTGATCCTTCCATCCAGTGTCTCCCTCTCTCCCCCTTCCTTCTATCCAGTGTCTATCTCTCTACCCTTTTCTGTTCAGCATGCCCCTTCTCTTTCTCCACATCCTTCCAGTGTCTCCCCCTTTCTCTCTGCATCCTTTCATCCATCTCCCCTTTTTCTCTCCCTATCCTTCTATCCAGCGTCTTCCCTCTAGTTCTCCCTTTCGTTCCATCCAGCATCTTTCTCTCCACATTCTTCTATCCGTCTTCCCTCTTTCTCTTCCCATCCTTCCATCCAGTCTCTTCCCTCTTTCTCCTCATCCTTCCATTTAGTGTCTTCCCTTTTTCTCTCCCCATCCTTCCATCCGTCTTCCCTTTTCTCTCCTTCTTCCTTCAATCCGTCTACCCCCTCTCCCAATCCTTCCATCCAGTGTCTCTCTCTCTACCCTTTTCCATTCATCATGTCCCCTCTCTCTCTTTCCCCATCCCTCCAGTGTCTCTCCAGTTTCTCTCCCTACCTGTCACGGTTGTGCCCATGTTTTGTGCTCTCCTTCTCGCCACCTGGTGGTCAGACCTGGTGACTGCAATGGACTGTCTGGTTACTGTCACCCATTCCAGATTTCTGCCCAGTCCGGTCCGGATCTTCCAGACTGCCAGACTTGCTCTTTCTGTTTGAACCTACACAGCACCCGTAGTTTCCTGGTGATTGCTGCAGTGAGCCTCAGCTGCTGCTGGGCTTATTAGCTAGTTTGAAACCTTTCTGCCTTGCCTTTGCATCGCCTTAAGCCCTGGTATGTTGGTGCTTGTTGCACTTCTGTTTAAGTTCTTGCCTGAGATTCTTGTTTGTTTCTAGTTAGGTTGTGTGTAGTTTAGATTAGGTTGTTTGTTTGCTAGTCCTGTCTCTGGGTTATAGTTTTGTGTTTAGTCTTTGTCTGTTTGTGTCTTTGTGGCTGCTCTTCAGCTTTCAGTTCTGTGTCTTGTTATCAGTGTTTTGCTCCCTGTTTTTGTGGCTGCTTGCAGCTTTCAGTCCTGCCCTTTAGCTTTCCCTCCCTTGCCCTGCTGCCACTGTATGTTCCTTTCCCCTCTGACCCTCAGTCCTGGTTCAGCCTAGTGGGTATCCAGTCCTGCCTTGCCCAGTAAGTCCTGCAGGCCACCTGCAGTCAGGGGCTCAACTCCTGGTGAAAGGCGGCCAAGTGCAGGTGAAGTTTAAGTGTGCCTGCTCTGCTTATTCCTGCTTGTTTGCCTCTGCTGCAACTCCAGTCCGGGGTTCCAGTCCTGTTCTGCCTAGTCTCCGGTGTGGGGTGGTTTTGCCTGCCACTGCTGCTCCTCGGCAGTGGCCCAAGGCCTTACAAACCTAGTTCCAGCTTTGTAAACGTGACACTACCCTTACA
This sequence comes from Microcaecilia unicolor, assembly GCF_901765095.1. Lineage (NCBI taxonomy): Eukaryota > Metazoa > Chordata > Amphibia > Gymnophiona > Siphonopidae > Microcaecilia > Microcaecilia unicolor. The sequence goes on from NW_021963413.1 coordinate 95,848, forward strand.
TCCAGCGTCTTCCCGCTTTCTGCTCCCATCCTTTCAGTGTCTTTCCTCTTTCTCTCCCTCCTTTCAGCCAGCATCTCCCGTCTTTCTCTTGCCATCTGTCCAGCCAGGTTCCCCCCATTCTCCCCATCCTTCTCTCCAGAAGCTTCTCTCTCTCCAGCCCTTTTCCATGTCCCCTCCCCTCTTTCTCTCCCCATCTTTCCAGTCATCTCTCTCTCTCTCTCTGTACCTCTCTTCCATCCAGTGTCTTCACGCTATCATTTCCTCCCCACTCTCTCCATTCAGCACTTCCTGCCTCCCGCTCCCCCTTCTACCCGGTATCCGTTTCCTGGCCACTGTTGCTTCTCCTGTTGGGCAGCAGTGGCCACAACAAAACAAACAAACAAAAACACTAAACTAACAAAAAAAGCAAGTGCAGGGCCACAGCAGCCTTTAGGCATGTGCTGTTGGCTCTGCCATTCCTCTGCCCCCTGCTGACATCAACTTCCTGCTCCAGGGGCAGAGAGAGAGGAGAGAGACCAGTAGGGCTGACAGAGCATGCCTGAAGGCTGTTGCAGCCCTGCACTTGATTTTTTTGTTTGTTAGTTTTTGGGGGGTTTTGTCATGGCTGCTGCTGCCCAACAGGAGAAGCATCAGTGGTCAGGAACAGATACCAGGTGGAAGGGGGAGCGGGAGGCAGGAGTTGTTTTGCTGCTGCTGCTGCTCATTGGGAGAAGCAGCAGTGGTGGTGGCTGTGTAGGGAAAGAGCATCACCTGACCCAGTGTCTCAGCAGGAGACTTTCCCGCTTTGGCAGGAGTGCGGGAGATGACCCGCCAAAGTGGGAGTCTCCCGCTGAATGCGGAGACATGGCAGATCTGCCCTTAACATAAACCTCCAAGCTGCTACATTTTTCTAATCCTATACAGAAAGGTCTTTGACTAACACAGTCTTTGATCATAAGGAGCCAGGAGTGTGATTCAGTCTCAGAGCATATAAAGCTGCTGGACTGTTTCAAGGGGAACAAGTACGGGGCACCCTTTCTTCTACCACTGAGTGGAGCAGAGAGATGACAAGTAAAAGAAATGCTATGCTATCCAGCTGCAGCCATATTACAACCAAGTGAAAGCTCTCCATCTGGGGAAGAGTAACAGCTTTGTGTAGGAAGTGCTGCTAAATACGGAGAGTGATGAAAGAGCATGCTGGAGAGTGTAGCAATTAATACATTTTGTTGAACTCCTTTGACTTTGTACCCCTGTTGACTATCCAAGTTGCAATAAACCATTCACAGTTGGACAAAACCTTACTGTGTGGACTCCTTTATTGATAGAGTGTGGTGTATCTATGCCAGCTGATCTTCTAGCTTAGATAGCTATGGCTCTGCCCTTAAGCAGCTCAATCCTAAGGACGCAAGAACTTAAAGCATGCACAACATCGCCTGTCTCTGTGGCCTCCTCTTACTAGTGTGTTTCTGCTTTAAAATAGGAAGTGCATCATAGGAGGGACAGTGGGGACCAGTAGCAGTGCAATGCTCCAAGACCCTGTGTTCTGCAGTGCCCAGAACATAGATGCAGGATAGCTCTGCTCTGGCTTGTCCACTGCTGGCTGGTTCTGCCTCAGCCCTTGGGCATTAGTACTGAGATGCCTTAGGGAGAGGAGCTTTCAGCATTGACATGACTCCAGGAATGAAGAAAAAGAGAGATGGGGAAGGAGTGAAAGGAGAAAGATGGGAGATGCAGTGGATGACAGCAATGGGAAATTTTATATTATAGTCTTTTTACCACCGCCTCACATTATTATGTACCAGCCACTCACAATTTGGAGTGATAAAAGACCAAGGCCACGTATGAGAAAAGCAATTTTTATTACTTACCAAAGTACAGATACAATTGATAGTTTCTCATGGGAGGACAGCACTGCTACACATAGGTGTTATCTGTAACCGTCTCTCCAAAGTATTGTTCTGATTCAACTGCTTATATACCTTTATTTTAAACAACGCTTCACATAGGTTTAGCAAGTCATCTTCCTCAGAGATCATTCTGTTTTCTTTCAACACCATCTGTTTCCCCTCTGTTGCTAAGTAAACATGACAAACAGAAGCACCTATAATTTATTTAGACCAAGCCATTCAGTCCATAACAAAGGAAACAATTACATAAGTACATAAGTACATAAGTAGTGCCATACTGGGAAAGACCAAAGGTCCATCTAGCCCAGCATCCTGTCACCGACAGTGGCCAATCCAGGTCAAGGGCACCTGGCACGCTCCCCAAACGTAAAAACATTCCAGACAAGTTATACCTAAAAATGCGGAATTTTTCCAAGTCCATTTAATAGCGGTCTATGGACTTGTCCTTTAGGAATCTATCTAACCCCTTTTTAAACTCCGTCAAGCTAACCGCCCGTACCACGTTCTCCGGCAACGAATTCCAGAGTCTAATTACACGTTGGGTGAAGAAAAATTTTCTCCGATTCGTTTTAAATTTACCACACTGTAGCTTCAACTCATGCCCTCTAGTCCTAGTATTTTTGGATAGCGTGAACAGTCGCTTCACATCCACCCGATCCATTCCACTCATTATTTTATACACTTCTATCATATCTCCCCTCAGCCGTCTCTTCTCCAAGCTGAAAAGCCCTAGCCTTCTCAGCCTCTCTTCATAGGAAAGTCGTCCCATCCCCACTATCATTTTCGTCGCCCTTCGCTGTACCTTTTCCAATTCTACTATATATTTTTTGAGATACGGAGACCAGTACTGAACACAATACTCCAGGTGCGGTCGCACCATGGAGCGATACAACGGCATTATAACATCCGCACACCTGGACTCCATACCCTTCCTAATAACACCCAACATTCTATTCGCTTTCCTAGCCGCAGCAGCACACTGAGCAGAAGGTTTCAGCGTATCATCGACGACGACACCCAGATCCCTTTCTTGATCCGTAACTCCTAACGCGGAACCTTGCAAGACGTAGCTATAATTCGGGTTCCTCTTACCCACATGCATCACTTTGCACTTGTCAACATTGAACTTCATCTGCCACTTGCACGCCCATTCTCCCAGTCTCGCAAGGTCCTCCTGTAATTGTTCACATTCCTCCTGCGACTTGACGACCCTGAATAATTTTGTGTCATCGGCGAATTTAATTACCTCACTAGTTATTCCCATCTCTAGGTCATTTATAAATACATTAAAAAGCAACGGACCCAGCACAGACCCCTGCGGGACCCCACTAACTACCCTCCTCCACTGAGAATACTGGCCACGCAATCCTACTCTCTGCTTCCTATCTTTCAACCAGTTCTTAATCCATAATAATACCCTACCTCCGATTCCATGACTCTGCAATTTCTTCAGGAGTCTTTCGTGCGGCACTTTGTCAAACGCCTTCTGAAAATCCAGATATACAATATCAACCGGCTCCCCATTGTCCACATGTTTGCTTACCCCCTCAAAAAAATGCATTAGATTGGTGAGGCAAGACTTCCCTTCACTAAATCCGTGCTGACTTTGTCTCATCAGTCCATGTTTTTGTATATGCTCTGCAATTTTATTCTTAATAATAGCCTCCACCATCTTGCCCGGCACCGACGTCAGATTCACCGGTCTATAATTTCCCGGATCTCCTCTGGAACCCTTCTTAAAAATTGGAGTAACATTGGCTACCCTCCAGTCTTCCGGTACTACACTCGATTTTAGGGACAGATTGCATATTTCTAACAGTAGCTCCGCAAGTTCATTTTTTAGTTCTATTAATACTCTGGGATGAATACCATCAGGTCCCGGTGATTTACTACTCTTCAGCTTGCTGAACTGACCCATTACATCCTCCAAGGTTACAGAGAATTTGTTTAGTTTCTCCGACTCCCCCGCTTCAAATATTCTTTCCGGCACCGGTGTCCCCCCCAAATCCTCCTCGGTGAAGACCGAAGCAAAGAATTCATTTAATTTCTCCGCTACGGCTTTGTCCTCCTTGATCGCCCCTTTAACACCATTTTCGTCCAGCGGCCCAACCGACTCTTTGGCCGGTTTCCTGCTTTTAATGTATCTAAAAAAATTTTTACTATGTATTTTTGCTTCCAACGCTAATTTCTTCTCAAAGTCCTTTTTTGCCCTCCTTATCTCCGCTTTGCATTTGGCTTGGCATTCCTTATGATCTATCCTGTTACTTTCAGTTGGTTCTCTTCTCCACTTTCTGAAGGATTGTTTTTTGGCTCTAATGATTTCCTTTATCTTACTGTTTAGCCACGCCGGCTGATGTTTAGTCTTTTTTCCCTCCAGGAAGAAAAAGAAAAATGTGTTTAAAAGAAAGACACTGCCTACAACTAAAATTAAATATATCCCTAGTTACAGTGCTTTAGAGCCATGAAATCAAACATTTAAAAAAAACAAGGATGTAGAGAAGTTTCTTGTGGCCACCAAGAATGTTCTCTAGTAATCCTGTGCCCTTTTCTTTTTATGTTTAAATCTTTTTTATTGAGAAACGGCATAAGAAATACTTAGATACAGTGCTCATCATGAATTACAAAACCATATGCCCTTCAAGAGGCTAACATCGTGTAAACAGCACAGTTATATAAAATTCTTCCCCTTCTCCCCTCTGCTTCCCAATACTATCCATTGTGTTCTGATGCTGTAATGATTATCAAATTAGTTAATTAAATAGAACTTTTTCAACAAATAACCTACACAATAGCAAAACCGCCAGTCCCTCCCTAATTCCCCCCCTCTGTCCTCTCCAACTTCCAAGAGGTCCTCAACAGTCAGTAAACCAGAAGATAACACAATCTGAAACATGAAAAATATTTGGACTCTATGGCAGAGACCCATTGGTCTATATATCATGTATATTGTACCCGATATAGGAGCCCCCCCATCCTATCATATTCCCGGCCAGGCCAGAAGCCTTGTCTCTTATAACCTCCAGCCTGCCCTCCAGATCACCGACCATGAATGGCTGGTTCCTAATGACTAAAACCCGCGACATACTTCTATCCCCAATACCGAGGGCACCCAGTGTCAACCAAGTGCTCTAGAGAGAGCCCAGAGCCCAATATTCCCTAAACCCAACCTATCCCTCCCCTCCCCCTCCGAAGCCCCCCCCTCTAAACAAATATACCACTATGCCTCACCCACCCTATCTCGTACTACCCAACCCCCCCTCCCTACCCTACATGTGTGATAACTAAATGTTCAAAATGTAACTTCTTCCTTTCGGGGGCAATGTCATCCACAATGGCTCCCACATTTCACGAAACCTGGTTCCCGGGATACTGTCCATTTTCTGAACTCCACACCTATCTAGTCTCATTTGTTGGATTAACTGCGTTCTCCACAGCAGAATATTAGGGCCCTGTGACGTTAGCCAGGAAGTCAAGATAGTGTTGATCCCAAAATAAATGGCCAAAGGCATAAATCTCTTAAATCCCACTGGAGGTCGTGTCGTAAATTTAAGACTATTAAATAACATCAAGGGGTCACAGATCAGAGTACATCCCCACCACGAGTCTATAGTCCTAAGCACTACCATCCAGAAGCTCATCACTTGCGGGCAGAGCCAAAACATATGCCCTAAGGTAGCCATAGCCCCTCCACACTTTGGGCATGCTCCTGAGCTAGAAATCTTTGCGTTACACGCGCGACGTGGA